>NC_056611.1:11681896-11878792 GCF_018340385.1 Cyprinus carpio
CAACTTCTAAGGAAAAAGAGGCCGGTGAGCCTTCTTGACCATGCTGGAGGTGTTTTGTGGTCCAGGACAGGTCCTCCGAGATGGTGTTCCCAGGAACTTGAATGCTGGAAGACACATTCATCACCATCTCCGTCATTGTGGATGGGGTCATGTGTGCTTCCTTCTTCTCCTGAAGTCCACAATAGAGCTCCTTTGTCTTTTGTTGGTGTTAGGAGCAGTTGTTTGTCAGGGAGGCCAGGGGCGTACCTGCCCCTCCCTGTAGCAGTCTCATCGTTGCTCTGTGAGGCCAATCACTGTGGGTGTCCTCTGCAGACTTAATGATGAGTTGATCCATGCACAGTGCTTTCAGTCGTGGGTATTGAGGGAGTAGAGAAGGGCTCAGCACACAGCCCTGTGGTACACGCGGTGTTGAGTGTGATGGGGTGGAGCAGGTGTGGCCTACCTACATGTTTGAGGTCTGTTGGTCAGAAAGTCCATAATCCAGTTGCAGAGGCAGGATGTTTAATGTCCAGGTCGCTATTTTGTGTGGTCAGCTTGGAGGTAGATGACCGTGTTTAAATGCTGAGCGTAAACGTCAACCAACAACATCCGTACATCATTGGTTTGGTTATTGTCCAGGTCTGTGAGTAACAGATTGCAGTAGTGTGCTACTACTGCATCCTATGTGCTCCTATTGCTACGGTAGGCCAAATTGGTCGTGGGTTCCCCGTCTGGAATAAGGTGGATAGCAACATTGTAGGTCGCCAGGCACATTTTTTTTTTCAGAAGCAGGAAGCTGTAACTGTAATTCAATGCTGCAACAAAGACTAATGTGAATTACTATTAGTTAGCATTTGAGTCTCCTCTAAACAAAACTCATATGGCATGATCTAAAAAAAAAAAAAAAAAAATTCATGACACTTAAGAGTTATAGGGTTTTATTACAGATCTGAACAAGAATATGTTCAGATTTGTGGCTTTACCTGCATTTGTGTTTCTAGACAGAGCAACAAGCCCAATTTATTTATTTTTTTTCATCAAAGGTATTTCATGCTAATACAATGTGTACATGAAAGGAAAATGTAAGTGTGTGAGAGTGCCAGAACGAATGTGGCTTGTATTGGTGGGACTAGTTGTAATGGTCTCCTTACTGGCCCTTCCAAGAAGACAAATTAAACAGCTGCAGTCATCCAGTAAACGCTGCTGCCAGGATTCTGACTCCAGAGCCATAACATCTGAGCATCTCATAACACTAGTCCTCAAGTCCTTTACACTGGCTTCCAGTTACATTTAGGATTGATTTAAAAAATACTTTTACCTCGTTTATAAATCACCTCAATGGCCTAGGACCGAAATACATTGTAGATATGCTCACTGAATATAAACCTAACAGGCCACTCAGATCATTTTTTTAGAATCGAGTCAGTTAGAAATACAGAGGGTTCACACAAACCAGGGGAATCCGCTTTTAGCTATTATGCTGGCCCGCAGGTTGGAAATAAACAGCTTCCAGAAGACATCATATGTGCTTAAAACATTAGTCAATTTAAATGCAGACCTCCAAAAACTCATCTGTTTAGCTGTGCATTTTATTAAATGAGCACTGTGCAATGTCCAAACTGATTGTACTATATTTTGTGTATAATCATTTTCTATTCTAAGTTTTTAAATTCCTTGTTTTATTATTATTTTCTTTTCTTTTAACGTACACCTTTTGATTACCATTTTTGTATGAAATGGGCTTTATTAATACACTTTGCCTTGTCTTTGTATGTCACCTCATATTAAAAATTAATAAATAAAACTCAACTAATGAGTGTTTTTATTAATTGGAACTTATTTTGTTATTGGTATTACACTATCGAGCAACCATTAAATCTCATTATATATAACAAGCTTTTATAACGACTAACGTTCATTCCAGTACAGTAAACACACAATCCACTAAGGCATTTTGAGAAGTATTTGTCTGTTTTTTTTTTCATTAGTCTTGCTGTAAACACCCTAACATAAAACAATAACTTGAAAGGTGTGATCGTTAAGAAAATAAGAAACAGCCGTGTTCGAAAGAAAACACACAACTGCCAAAAGTGCACCAATACATAAAAAGGCTAACAAATTCGGAAGTTCAACACAAATCTTACAACAACATGAAATCTTGAAATCGTAATCTTATTTATTATAGCGGGCTTGATTTTCCAACTGGTACTGGCGTTTAACCGCAATGGGGCTTACGAACATGCATTTTGGGACGGTGTTTTGAAAGTGATATTCATCATAAAATGGTCATAATTATTTTATTTTTGGAAAAAGAAAAGAAAGAAGCATGGAACTATTTGGAGGATCAACACTACATATTACAGGTCTAACATGGTCACATGTGTAATGTAGTCAAACACCACAACCAGAAACAGAAATGGCATGATACAGAAAAGGGTACCTGCTTTCTATAAGAATCTTGTCGTCGTCCCACCAGGGGTGTCTTGCAAAGCAGAATCAATCATTGAGGCACAGACGAGTTCAGGATTTGTTTTGTATTACAGTGGACAATTGTACACCAAACCGAATAATTATGAACTAGATTTAGTCCACAGAATCCTACGTGAATAGACAAAAACATGAAAATCCTGTCTTAATAGCTCTGTGCAAGATTACACATCTGCAAAAAATAAAAAATAAAAAAAAAAATATATATATAGTATATATATATAAAAGACAGAGAAAATTCTGTTTGATGGAATTGATTGTTTTTGGATGGATTGATTGTTTGTTTGAATTGATTGAGGTTTTTTAACGCTGCTGGATGTACACTCACTTATGTTAACAACCCCTTATGTCAAATTAGGCATACGATTGTTTTGACATTCGTTTGGTGACTATTAAATTGCCATATCACTTTGAGCAGATAGTTTTCTTTTCCTGGTTTCACGGCAAATACGACAATAAAGCATATACGCATAGTTACCACCACACAGAGAAATGACAAGACACTGTCAAGTTCATATCTGGGTTTGATATTCCTGAGGTTTTTGGACCAGAGATGATCTGTGAAGCGTGAGCATATGGTTGGAGTTTTAAGATTTCGCGCTTTGTTTGTCCTCCGCCTGAACTGGCAAAGAAGAGGGTGGTGCCATGTTTTGGATTGTGATATTGATATTGAATGAATGTGTGTTCAACAGATCTAGCCTTCTAGTTGAAGACAGCAGTTGGGTTGTACTGAATAACCGTTGCTGAACGTTGAATCGAAGCGTTTTAAGGTCAAAGCATCCCCCGGATCTCATAGGATTTATCTTAAAGGAAAAAAAAGAACACAAATAGAAAACAAAAACACAAAAAAAAAAAATGCAGTGGCAAACAGTTCAATAAACATGATTTCATGAATGTAACTTTAAAACCAGTTATTTTTTGTGGCCAAGATTTGTAAAACAATGAAAACCTTTTAGAGGCTGGTCTAATAATTGTATGATTTACCTGGCCCTTGGGCGAGGTCCCTCACCAGGAGCTTTCCCAGTTGAGAAGCAGCACACTGTCCCTCCTGGCTCACAGCACTCATATCTGTGATTCTGGTTCGGAGGGAAATTGGATGTAGCTGGTGCCAGAAAGTTTCAACTCAAAACTCTCGCCAATGTCTGTTTCGGCGTAAAAGTTTTCCAACAGCAAGTGGTTCTTTCAAAAACGGAGGCGGTGGGATGGTTCAGCTGCACTAAAATTGAAATTAGGAATAACAACTTCTGCACTTATTATTATTATGTTGCTTTCCACCTCAGCTTTAAGAGGATATATGACAGTATATTGCCATTGATTTACAACCGTGAGTTCCAGTGGTGTGTAGTACTTAATTGAATTCTTTTCTGCGGGTTACCACCAATATTGCCTGTAAAATGATTGAATAACGTCTCAGTTTACACGATGTTAACCATGGGTCCCTTAGTAGGGAACGAGACACTGTCTCCTCCTAGGGGTCCGCTATGGTTGACCCCACTCATCGTAACGTAACTTTGATTGCTTCCATTTTTCCCCTCATTTGATAAGGTCGCTTCTGATAAAAGCGCTCTGGCGAAATGACTACATTTCTAATTTTATGTGTAACTCGTGCCACATTGCAATGCCTTCAAGAAAGTGATGGTCACGCGTGAAGGGGCCACATCTCTTTTTCACGGTCATCTAACCTTGGTTCAGCGATAGTAAAGAGTTTATTATAAATGTCAGGTTTTTAGTGTGTATTAAAGGTAATTTAAACTTCAGATTTAATTTAAAAAACTATAAAATAACTCCTAATAATAAATCATTTCCACCAGTAGCCATATGTACAATGTAGGCTAATACTAAAAGTACACTCTTATACTGGAATTTACTATTTTGTGTATTCAGTTGGGCTTACAAAAAAATTATAGTAATTTCATGGAGTGTAGCAGCAGTCATTATAGAATTCAGATCATTATTAGTGAATTTGTTAATAGCAGTACACAAGCAAATCACGTATAAATTTTTACTGTTGTTTAGAGCAGCGGCAAGCAGAAAGTATCTGGTTGCACGAAATTTCAGTGATAACACATGGGGTAAGCAACTCTTTAAAATTAAAATAGGCTTATTCATTTATTTTTGTTTTCTTTGTATCTTTTGTATCTTTGCTTATTATTTTTTGTGAACTCTTCAAAGCGAAATAGGCATATTTGTTTTTGTGTTCCTTGTTTAATAAAAACGCTTATAGTTATTCTAAGTAGTTTCATGCAGCTGTAGCAGCAGTACACTAAAAAAATCCAATTTAACAAAATGTTGGAAGGCAAAAATATTTAAGTTGAGCTAATTTTATTGCTTGGTCTTAGTTCGTTGAGAGGACATATTATATTTAAGTCTACACAATTATATTTGAAAAACATTGAATGAATGGTTATTTTCAAATCCAGTAAACAATTAGCTATGCTAATGTTGATTAAACTAATACAAACTAATCCAGCCAACACTGAGATCATTCTGCACGTGCACGAGCCTGAGTGACTTCGTGGGAGAAATAGCGCCATCTTGGCAAGTTCACGAGTCAGGTAAGTGCCACTAAATAAATGTTATTTTTTAGACTAAATTTATGACAAAAACATACAGCATATCTGATGTTTTTGAGTGGATATTTAGAAGTGTTTTGTAAGTTTTATAAGAAAAATGAATATTAAGCCTTTGTTAAATGTATGTCAAGTTCACGCGTCATGTAAGTGGAACTTAATTTGTACTTAGACTGAATTTATCAATACTTGTATATTAAAAAAGGTGTAAACGTATTATTTAAAATGTATGTATTTATACACAAACGTACAACATATATAAAAACATTGAATAAGCGTTGTGTGAATATGTCTAAGGGGAAATAGCTGTGTTAAGTGAAGGGAACCAGGTCTTTTCTTCCTCGTTGAATCCATAAAACACTTATTGTCAAAAGTCTGTGTTACTATATATACTACAGGGGGAGCTGTGGCCTAATGGTTAGAGAATGGACTTGTAACCTGAAGGTCGCAGGTTTGAGTCTCGGGTGCCTGGCAGGAGTTGTAAGTGGGTGGGGTAGTGAATGAACAAACCCATGCTTGAAGTGCCTTTGAGCAAGGCACTGAACCCCAGTTGCTCCCCGGGCGCTGGATATAGCTGCCCACGTGCTCCGGCGTGTGTGTTCACATTGTGTTAACCTCTCACTGCTTGTGTGTGTGCACTTGGATGGGTTAAATGCAGAGCAAACCAATATCCGAGTATGGGCTACCATACTTGGCCAATGTCACGACTTTCACTTTCACTATAACGAATTTTAGGTTTAATTTTGGTGGGTGTATGATATTTTTGTGTTTCCATGACGTAAAAGATATGAAGAGATTGTTACTACAGTTAAAATGTGCTTTATTGTTCTCATGGGCATCTACGCTAATATTAGACGATCTCATTCTTATTCCAAAGTCACCGTAAGCCACCAGATCCAGTCTGTATCCAAGATCAGATGGTGGATCATCACCTAGAGACAACCCTAGACAGCCCTGAATGTCAGCGGATGACCAAGACAACTAGATGAGCGCCAGAGAAAGATCCCTCTGAAGACCTTGTCAACCTAGACAACCATCGGGACAAGACCACAGGAACCAGACCAGTCCTGTTGCACAATCTGACCTGGTGTTGCAGCCTGCAAATTAAACTGCTGGATTCATCTGGCCAGAGAAGAACGATGGAGCTTTCGTTCCTCTGACACGAGATTTTTTCTGTTTAATACTGTAAAGCTACTTTGACACAATGTAAATACAGTGACTGGACTTTACTTGACTCAGTTGAGTTGAACTGTAACACCTGGTTCATTAATTTTTTTTCTGACTTCTGCTTCATTTTCAAGATGTAATTGTGAACAGTAGTAATATTTGTAAATGTTTGGTTGCAAACTTTTTGTTTAACTTTATAAGTCTTTTTTTAAGTTCATTAAACAAATGTTTAAAATAAAATTTTCAGTTGTATTAGCAATTGTATGTTTGACAACTGGAGCACTTTAATGGGATAGTTCACCCAAAAATGGAAAGTTGCTGTTATTTTATTGACCCTCAGGCCATCCCAGATGTCAGTGACTTTTTTTTTCTTCAGTAGAACAGTAAAGCAGATTTTTATCAGAAACGGTGATCCCTGGCGATTCATACATTGCACGTCTGTGGCTGCTGGTTTTTTATTGTTTAGCTTCACAAGGCTTCAATGTGTCCTCAGGAGCCTTTGGTAATTTGGTCTTGTTTGTATATGTTTGTTTGACTCTCAAAAGCCGGCAGCCAGAGACGTGCAGTTTACGAATTGCAATGTTTTCAAAGACAATGTTTTCACCTAAACATTTCCTTTACTGTTCAATTGAAGAAAAAAGTTATCTACGTCTTGGGTGGCTTGAGGGGGGAGTCAATTAACTATCCCTTTAAGCCTGCATGTTTAGTCTGTATGACAAATGTTATAAATGCAGTTTGTTATTAAATAAAGGCTATTATGTGTTATAATGTGTGTGTTTTAGTGATTGATAGACACCAGGTAATAATTTTCTTAAACTCAATATAAAATATAATAATTAGTTCCACAGCAATTTCTTATGATGCCCAAATAATAAATCTTAGTTGAGGTAACATATGAAACACATGGAGTAAATCGTTAAATTGTAATTGACACAATTTGCTATAGTTTTCTGAATGTTTGACCAGTTCAATAATTTTAGTTGAATGGACTATAAAACTATTTCGGTAAAGGTTGAGCCAACTAAAAAATATAACAATTCAGGCAACAATTTGAAGACAGAAATTGACTGAACGTAAAATTTCTGTGGAACTTGTTACTAAATAATAATTAGTTGAAATGGCTTGAAATATTTTACAGTGTATACAACTATTTAGATCGCAATTTTAAGAGAATTTAATAGCAGCAGAATGTCATAGCTAATTCAGATGCAATGTTAGAAATATTATTAGCAGCAGTCTGCAATTTAACCAGTTGTTATTGCTAATATAGCAGAGGCAGCAGAAAGTACTTTAGTTGCATGTAATTTTAGTGATAACGCATGGATAGGCTATACAGCATTTCTAGTACTTTCATGGAGTTATAAACATGAGCCCCGTCAGACTGGTCGTGGGGGAGGTGTTGCAACAATATATAGTAATATTCTCAATGTTACCCAGAAAACAGGATACAGGTTTAAATCATTTGAAATACTTATGCTTAATGTTACACTGTCAGATATCCAAAAGAAATCTATTGTATCTCTTTTTCTCTGGCTACTGTGTATAGACCACCAGGGCCATATACAGAATTCCTAAAAGAATTTGGAGATTTCCTCTCAGACCTGTTGGTTACCGGAGATTTTAACATTCATATTGATAATACAAATGATGCATTAGGACTTGCGTTTACTAACTTATTAAACTGTTATGGGGGAAAAGCAAAATGTCACCGGGCCCACTCATCGTTTTAATCATACGCTAAATTTAATTATATCGCATGGAATCGATCTTACTGACATAGATATCGTACCTCAAAGTAATGATGTTACTGACCATTTCCTTGTATCATGCATTTTGCGTATTGATGACAATAACTATATAGCTTCGCGTTATCGTCCGGGCAGCAACTATTGTTCCAGCCACCAAAGACAGACTCGCAAATAACCTGCCTGATTTATCTCAACTGCTCTGTGTACCCATAAATGAACTAGACAAAATGACTGGCAACATGGGCACCATCTTCTCTAATACATTAGAAGCTGTTGCCCCCATCAAATTGAAAACGGTTAGAGAAAAACGTACTGGTGCCACGGTACAACAGTAATACCCACGCTCTCAAGAAAGAAACTCGTAGTCTTGAGCGCAAATGGAGAAAAACTAACTTGGAAGTTTTTAGAATTGCGTGGAAAAACAGTATGTCCAGCTATAGACAGGCTCTAAAAACTACCAGGGCCGAGCATATCCACAAACTCATAGAAAACAACCAAAACAATCCAAGGGTTCTTATTTAGCACAGTGGCTAGATTAACAAATAACCAGACGCCACCCGATCTAAATATTCCCTCACAGTTAAATAGTAATGACTTTATGAATTTCTTCACTGATAAAATAGATAACATCAGAATACAAAAACAAATGTAGATTCTACAGCGTCGAATACTTTAGTCTTATCCATCGCACCCAAAGATAAACTGCAGTGCTTTACAACTATAGGACAGGAAGAGCTAAATAAACTTATCACTGCATCTAAACCAACAACATGTTTATTAGATCCTGTACCCACTAAATTACTGAAAAAGTTGTTACCTGTAGCAGAAAAACCGCTTCTCAATATTATTAACTCGTCGTTATCTTTTGGTCACGTCCCAAAACCATTCAAGCTGGCGGTTATTAAGCCTCTTATTAAGAAACCACAACTAGATCCTAGTGAACTGGCAAATTACAGACCCATTTCAAATCTTCCCTTTATGTCTAAAATTTTAGAAAAAGTTGTGTCTGCTCAATTGTGCTCCTACCTGCAAAAAAATGATCTCTATGAAGAATTTCAGTCGGGTTTCAGGCCCCATCATAGCACAGAAACTGCACTTGTTAAAATTACAAATGACTTGCTTCTTGCATCAGACCAAGGCTGCATCTCATTGCTAATTTTTACTTGATCTTAGTGTGCGTTCGACACCATAGATCACGACATACTCATAGATAGATTACAAAACTATACAGGTATCCAAGGGCAGGCTTTAAGATGGTTTAGATCCTACCTGTCCGATCGCTACCACATTGTTTATCTAAATGGGGAGTCATCTCATTTATCACCAGTAAAATATGGAGTGCCACAAGGATCTGTCCTAGGTCCTCTGCTATTTTCAATATACATGTTGCCCCTTGGTAATATCATTAGAAAATACGGGATTAGTTTCCACTGTTATGCTGATGATACTCAACTATATATCTCAACAAGACCAGGTGAAACTTCAAAACTATCTAAGCTAACAGAATGTGTTAAAAATGTAAAAGATTGGATGACCAATAATTTTCTCATATTAAATTCAGATAAGACAGAGATATTACTTATTGGACCAGAAAACATTACACAGAATCTCGTAGATTACAGTTTGCAATTAGACGGATGTACTGTTACTTCCTCTACTGTCAAAATCTGGGTGTTATATTAGACAGTAACTTGTCTTTTGAAAATCATATTTCCCATGTTACAAAAACAGCATTCTTCCATCTTAGAAACATTGCCAAGCTACGAAACATGTTACCTGTTCCTGATGCAGAAAAGCTAGTTCATGCATTCATGACCTCTAGACTGGACTATTGTAATGCACTTCTAGGTGGTTGCCCTGCATCCTCAATAAACAAGCTACAGGTAGTCCAAAATGCAGTGGCTAGAGTCCTTACCAGGTCAAGAAAATATGATAATATTACCCCAATACTACAGTCTCTGCACTGGCCACCTATTAATTTCCGTATCAGTTACAAAATATTATTACTTACTTATAAGGCCCTTAATGGCTTAGCTCCTGCATACCTAACTAGTCTTCTACCACGCTACAATCCATCACACTCCCCAAGGTCACAAAACGCTGGACTTTTGATAGTACCTAGGATAGCAAAGTCCACTAAAGGAGGTAGAGCTTTTTCACATTTGGCTCCCAAACTCTGGAATAGCCTTCCTGATAATGTTCGGGGTTCAGACACACTTCCTCTGTTTAAATCTAGATTAAAAACACACCCTTTTGGCCCAAGCATTCAAATAATGCATCTTATAATTTTGGACTGCAGTTATATCTGATCAAATGCACATTATTATTCTTTAGCTTGGGTTAAACTAATTCATTTTACTTGGTTGGAACAGCAGCTACGCTAATTATGTCTCTATTTGTTTCTCTGTTTTGCCACGGGATTTACATCCTGTGGTAACTAGGATTTACACAAGCTCCAGTCTGGATCCAGAACACCTGAGAAGAGATGATGCCAACCCCTCAGAGGACCTCAGATGATGCTAACCCAGAGACAACATACAGACCTACCACATTTTGCTATAAGTTTGATTGCATAATTGCTGTTAATAGTGTTAATCGTCTGTTTGTTTACGTCTTTTATAGATTTTTCTGAACATTTCTGCCGTATACACATAAACTGACAGTCACCACTGATAAGCTACTACTAAATATTGTAGAAACGAAATTTTCTGTAAAGTTGCTTTGCAATGATTTGTATCGTAAAAGCGCTATACAAATAAACTTGAATTGAATTGAATTGAATGGAGTGTAGCAGCAGTATCCATAGAATTTCAGATTGCGATATTAGCAAATTATTAATAGCAGTATGCATAGCAAATCAAATTATGCTTTTAGTTGTGGCAGCAGTAGGTAGACCATAGTTGCTGAAGTTACAGTGAATAAAAATGGATGGTATATGAAATGTTCAAGCGGATAGGGCATCAATTGCATTTTGTTTATTTAAAAGGGGCTTACAGCAATTCTAAGTACCTTTGTGCACCTGTAGCAGCAGTAAGCATTCAGATTGCATGTAGAGAATTTAACAACAGCAGCATGCATAGCAAATTCACATGCAATGTTAGAAAAGATATTAGTAGCCGGAAGTCAAATTGTTGTTGCCAATATAGCAGCGGCAGCAGAGAGTACTTAAGTTGCTTGAAATTTTAGTGATAATGCATGAGGTAAGTAACTCTTAAAGTGAAATAGGCATTTTATTTCTTTGTTTATTTAACAGGGTTTACATTAGATTTTGTGAACTCTTCAAAGCGAAATAGACATTATTTGATTGCGTTTGTTTGTTAATAAAGACACTTAAAGCAATTCTAAGTACTTTTGTGCAGATGTGGCAGCAGTATGCATAGCTATTCAGATCGCTAGTTTAGTGAATTTTAATAGCAGCAGCATGCATAGCAAAATTCAGACGCAATGTTACAAATATTTGCAGCAGTCTGCATGGCAATCCAATTATTACTGTTACTAACATAGCAACGGCAACAGAAAGTAGGTACTTATTTGCATGAAATTTAAGTGATAACCTGTTTTTTTACAGTCTATGCTATGGTGAAAATGAATGGAGCCTAAGTAACTCTTTAAAGTGAAATTGGCATTTTATTATTTTTCCCTATTTAACAGGGCTCACAGTAGATTTATTGAACTCTTAAAACTGAATAGACATAATTTGATTGTGTTTGCTATTTAATAAAGAGGCTTATAGCAATTGTAAGTAGCTACTTTCATGCAACTGTAGCAGCAGTATGCATAGCTATTTAGATCACAAGTTTGGTGAATTTTAATAGCCACAGCTCGCATAGCAAATTCAGTGCAATGTTAGAAATATTTGCAGCAGTCTGCATGGCAATGCAATCATTGTTGCTAATATAGCAGCGGCAGCAGAAAGTACATTTGCATGAAATTTCAGTGATAAGATAATGCTTGGATGGTAGCGAACAGTAAATTCCTACTACAACATTGTGAATATCATTAACAGCAACAGCATGTACTTTAACTCAGTATTGAAAATTTAGTGAATATTATCATAGCAGCAGCAGCAGAAGTTTTGTTGCATTGGCCGTATCGCGCTGCATACATCTATTGATTTTGTCATGTTGTGCCACTCTCGTTGTGTCTCGTGACACCATGTTAGAGTAAAATAGGCTTTCACCTAGCTACTTATATGCCTCAGCAGTTCAGTCTCTTTGTGCAGTAGCAGCAGCTTGCATAGGGATTCAGTCATCAAGATTTTTCCCATCAGCAGCATGCACAGCATTTCTTTGTTGCAAATTTTAATTCAGACACAATTAATATAAAAGAAGACAAATCGAGCGCAGCGTTAGTTCAGTCAGGCCATGGAGGCAAAGCTGTGAACAGCTGATGCGGTCAGCTGTCAAATCACTCCAATCACCACCTCTCTCCTATTAGATACGGGACATATATATACGTGTCACTACGGCTCGGTAAGTATGCTCAAAAACGGCTCGCAACATTGCGATACAGCTTAAAGAGCATGAGAGTTAAGCTTATGTCTTTCTTTTCACTTCTTACTTGCTGCTTCCTGGTCATGGATACTTCGGACATTTTGGTACAAATCCTTTCCGAAGAATCTCCGGACGAAATCCCGGATCATGGCACGGAAGACATCGATCCATCCCTGCTAGTAAGACGCAGCTCTAGGATTGCAGCGAGGAATCCTTTTTCCATCACCGAATTGGCCCATAGAAAGGATTTTGTCCACCTTATACACTCTGAACGTGCAAGTGCCTCCGAATCTGGATCACGATCAGCTCTTGACTCTATTACAAGAAGTCAATCAAGACCCGCAGCCCCCATCCACCAACGTAGCATCTTCTCTTCCCCGATCTACCGGCCGTAAAGCCATGGAGAAAAGGAAAAATATCTCCACCGATCAAGCAGACCCAACTCCAAAGAAAGCAAAAACAGCAAGTGCCTCTTTAGCTCCAGTACAAGGAGAAGACAAGATTCTCTCAGCGCTGCTCTCAATTCAAGGAACCCTTTCCTCCATGGACAACAGCATCCAGGCACTGGAATCGCAGTGCTCTTCTCCTGCACCTCAGGCGGGGGTCGACGGACAGACTTCCAGCTCAACATCTAACCGCGCTATTACCCCCGACTTAGCACTTCCTAGTAGATCTCTCGGATCAGCGCTACCTGCCGCTTCCACTGGACTGCCCTTTTTCCCTCCAGCAGCTGCTGTCTCTCCTCATCTGCGCGCTCAAATCCTGTCAGGTAACGACATTAACTTGGTTAAAATATTGCTATGTGCAGAAATTAACGAGAGAAGGATCGTGGATTGGGGAGACATATCTGTCATTCTTAAAGATAATGATCCAAGACTTACCAAAAGTTTAACCATGGCAGAATTTAATGTTGCTTTCGGAGTGTTCAGAGACATTATCTGTGAAAAGTATCCAGACAGGAGGGAGGAATTAGGCACACTATTCTATGAATATCACAAATCTTTCTCATCCAAAGCAGCAATGTACATACACCGTTTCAATCAGAAACTGGACTGGTCCGTGGTCGATCTAGCACTCATTAGCAGACACTTTACAGGCCATCGAGCATTGTCATGCTTTCTCTGTAGTTCATTTTCCCACTCAGCTTCTCTCTGCCCCAAGACCGCGTCATCCTACGACACTAGCGCTCCGGCGACAGGACAGGTGAAGCCTGCAAGACAAACCCCTGTTTGTTTCAATTTCAACGAGAATGTTTGTACGCGTTATAATTGTACATTTTTTCATGCTTGCAGCTACTGCGGGAACAGTCACCCAAGGTTTTCTTGTCCACGACACACAAAATATTTAAAACAGAAATAAACACTCCAGTGAACACTAAAGAGCTATCCAAAGCTCTGGGAAAGCATCCAAATCGCTGTTTCGTGTCTTACCTCATTTTTGGGCTCATGCACGGGTTTCTAGCCGGTCTTTCCAATATGCCAACCTTCTCATTTACCTGTAAAAATCTCCAGTCAGCTATCAAAGATCCCCAGGCCGTAGACGATCTTATGGATAAAGAATTAGAGAAGGGGTACATGATCGGACCTTTTGATCAACCTCCTTTCAAATGGTTTCACATTAACCCTTTAGGAGTCGCAGTCAGGAAATATTCGGGGGAAAAAACGCTTAATTATTGATTTATCCGCTCCCCACTCCACAGTAGGGGTTCCTAGCATTAACAGTTTAATTCCCTCTGAACCTTTTTCCCTGGCTTATTCTACATTGGACAACGCAATTAAACTCATTAAATTAGCCGGCAGAGGAGCGTGGCTCAGCAAAGCAGATATCACCGACACATTTAAAATAATGCCCCTACATCCCTCTCAGTGGCACCTTTTCGGGGTCAGGTGGCGAGAAAAAAATTATTTTTCAGTCAGACTCACCTTCGGCTGTAAAAGCAGTCCAAAGATATTTGATACACTATCGGAAGCACTTTGCTGGATCCTACTAAATAATTTCAAATTACCATTCGTTTTTCACCTGCTGGATGACTTCCTGCTTATAGACTTTCCAGATGCCAACCTATCGCGCAGCATCAATTCCCTGGTCAAAGCATTCAACAAATTCGGCATTCCTCTCGTAGAGGAAAAAACAAAAGGCCCTTTTCGCATACTCGATTTCCTGGGCATCACGCTAGATTCAGTGAAAATGCAAGCGTCTCTTCCGCTAGACAAACTAGAAAGGATTAGAGGGTTCATTAGAACCTATTCCTGTTCACCTACCCTAACAAAAAGGGATCTTCTTTCCTTGTTGGGCCATCTCAATTTTGCCATGAGGATTATTCCCCAAGGTCATTCCTTCATTTCCAGATTTCTAGACCTGTATAGTGATTGCTTGCTTATTATGGGTAGATCAATGGACTAGAAAAAACATCCTCGTGTTTTGTGATAACGAAGCCACAGTGAACATCAACAAGGGTCGCTCCTCCGTGCCTTTCATTAACCGTTTTATTAGGTGTTTAACCTGGATCTCAATCATGAACAATTTTACTATTAAAGCTGCTCATATACCTGGGCTGGATAATAAGATAGCTGACTCTTTGTCTCGGTTTAATTTCCAGGAATTCAGACGCCTGTGTCCGGGAGCTGCTCCTTCACGGCTGGGCTGCCCGAACTTCAGTCAAACAATCCTAGAATGAATACATTATTGGAAAAATACCTTAATTCGGCCGCACTCTACATGAGAGCAGGGATAGCAAAAACGACACTTAAAACATACGACTCGGCGTGGTCGTCCTTTTCAGATTTCTGCAAAGCGATCTCGGTGCCTATTCTTCCAGTTAACATACAATTATATGTGCTTTCATTACGCACTGCTTCGAATCCAGGAAACTTAAGCCTTCCACCATCAAGATATTGATATCAGGCATCCAATTTCACATTAGATGTTTAGATCCCTCCTCTCAAAGCCTGTTACAAAATCCCTCTATATTCCTTCTTCTCAATGGATTAAAAAAGGAAAGCCCTGCAATTCCAGACAAATGACTACTGCTCTCTCGCGCGCAGGTGCACACGATGGTAGACAAAATAAGATCAGGTCTGTTCACTCCACACTTAAACCTGCTTTTAGAAGCAGCGTTCCTCACTGCCTTCTATGGATTTCTCAGAGGAGGAGAATTCACGATCAACTCCAAAAATTTCGACCCCTCTCACGGTCTCACAATCGATGATATAACATTCCACACTAATCATTTTTCCATTTATCTGAAACATTCAAAAACAGACAGAGATAGTAACGGGAGTACCATTAGTATTTCTAGTACAAACGATGGATATTGCCCCCTCTTAGCCATGAACCGACTGTTAAGCTCACGCAGTAAATCCTATCCTACAGATCCTCTTTTCATTACCGACAAAGGAGAAGCCATGTCCAAGCATTGGTTTGCCTCACGTCTCCAAACCGCATGCCTACATTGCGGCATGGACCCCGCGCTTTATACCAGCCACTCTTTTCGCATAGGCGCGGCCACCACCGCAGCTTCTATAGACTCCATACCCATGCTCAAAGCCATGGGTCGGTGGTCTTCTTCAGCGTATCAACGTTACATTAGGCATATAGCACAGGACGTTATATCAGCACAAAAAGCCTTGAGCAACTCTAATTAAAATAAAAAAAAAAAAAAAAAAATTTTAAAGGAAAATTTT
This sequence comes from Cyprinus carpio, assembly GCF_018340385.1. Classification (NCBI taxonomy): domain Eukaryota; kingdom Metazoa; phylum Chordata; class Actinopteri; order Cypriniformes; family Cyprinidae; genus Cyprinus; species Cyprinus carpio. The sequence goes on from NC_056611.1 coordinate 11,698,024, forward strand.
CTCTTGCAGGAGATCTCCCCTTGCCGCGATACCTGAGGGGGCCGCTGTTATCTCTCAAGCGAGGGACGAACTCCCCCTCAGAAGAAAGGGACCTGCTGTTCTCTCCAGCTGGTCCAACTTGCTATTCTCTCCCTTGCTTTTAGAGGGGAGAACACCCCTCTCCTACCATAGGCGGCTTAAGGACATCTCTATAACATTATCTTTCTCCTTTGCAGGAAGGAAACAAGGAACGCTAGTCTCCTACCACTCATACCAAGCTCAGGGACATGCTGCTCCTTTGCGGTTCTCCCCCTGAAAAAAATACCCTCGCGGCTATTACCAGCTACCTTAATTATAGAGAGGCCCGCTATTTCCTGCCTCATTAGAAGGGATAATACCCCTTCGCTAGCCAGTAGGTTACATTATCTCAATAACACTGTCTTTTCTCTTGCAGGACTGGAACAGGTTGGTTTTGGGGGTTCTTCTTCAGGCAGTAATACTTCTCATTATGTTTTGGGGGTTAATGTTAAAGCTCTTGTATGTCAATTATTCTGGGAGTAAGAACCCCCATAAGGAACCATACCGCCATAGATAAATTGTGTTCAATAAACTCAAGTAAACTTGCCAAAGTGGTTCCTGTCTGAACTACATTTAAATAAAATCACTGTAGTTTCTTGCTCAAGACCATCTTGGAATAAGCCATGCATTTAGCAATAATGTGTTCATATAATGCAAACATTGTTGTTCTTAATATGCAATTTTTAATATTTCAAATTATCAAAATAAATGAGCAGCTGCTTTTGAGGCAGAATGAGTCCTGGGCATATGAGCAACCCCAACTACAGTGATTTATTCTTCCCCCAAATATTTTTTTCGCTTATTAATAAGTAAAATGTAAGTATTTGCATTGCAGTAACGTTGATGAACGTTAATGAAAAAAAAAAAAATACAACTCTTAAATGACAAATTTAAAACTATTTGCACAGGCTGCCCAAGCCTGAGTCAGGTGGTTGCTGGGGGTTACTTCATCGATCAGCCCAGTGTTGCCAAGTCCGCGGTTTTCCCACTGAACTACTCTAACACAACACCTTTGCCACGGGTTGTTTTGCATGTCCATGGGTTGAAGTGACTCCAATAACACGATATTTATCCCCTTAAATGTGAATTTTAGCAGGGGACCCCCTCGAAAGGCATTTGGGCTAGCTTTGGGCTAGTTTTGAGTAGCGAATGGGCGGGTTTTCTTATGAAAACCTGGCAACCCTGTATCAGTCTGCAGTGTGATTCCTGTTTGTTAATGACACACATAGTGCTTGTTTCTACCTAGGTAAGTTTGAGCTATTGGCTCAGACACACAGTTATTAGGTCATTAGTTAAATAAATCTAAGGGTACAGCACCCAGGTTCACATTGCTAAGCCACTAGTTAATATATCTGGGCTTCATTAGAAACACATTTAACTCGGGTCACTAGTTTAAGCTATCTGGTCAACCGATCAGGTACAAACAGCATAGTTATGAAGGTAAAATGACGTCATAAAGATTTACATACACAGGGTAATATTTTTGAAAGTGTTCATAAGACTGTAAGCGTAAATTAAATTTGCATGCGCAAGAGAAGCTTTGTAAAGGTGTAAATCACGTGATTTGCAGCATTTTACTGTTACTTGTAAGTATAAATAATGTATTGTGAAACTACAGCTTCATGCTAAAGCAAAATAAATATGATCTGCATGCTTCTGACTTCCATTTTTCCACACTTACACTTTTGGCATGATTTTTTTTCACCAAAAGACGGTCAAAAGAACTGAAAGCCTGTGAACAGTGATTTGCAAGCGAAAACAACAGTTTAAAGAACATGCAAAACGGATTGACTGCATAGAACCAATCTGTATGTGTAAAAAAACAAACTGTTGCAAATGTCTAAATGACCTGTTGTGCATGTGGGGCAAAAAGTTCCCGAAATAATCCGATATGCACAGCTCGTCTGCCTTGGGAAAGCTAGCGTGTCCCCAACATGGTGATAACATTCGTTGCCTTCTCTAGTGCAGCTCAACCAGGTCTCATGATCTCATCCCATTTGTCGATATTTGTGATAGAACAAATCCCGGAAAATATGCGTTGTAGTCCAAACGAGTCATTTGTTGTAGTATTTGAAAAGAGATTTCTGTTAAATAAAATATCTTCTTTGGAAGTGGACTTTGAACTTTTTAACTTTGCATGCTCAAACAGCAACATTACAGACTAACTGAAGTTAAAAAAAGTGAAAAAACATAAGAGGACCCCTTTAAATACTCACGGTACCGTATTGCCGTATGCATTGGCAGTAGCAAATTCCTGTACTTGTTTGCAGCAGCAGCAATAATCAACAACTACAGCAATAACCAACAGCAGCAGCAATTCAGAAGCAGCAGCGTAGCAGATCTATTCCATCAAGACCAAATACATTAACATTGTTATATTAATCACAATGCTAAAATCATCCAAGAGTTCTCATGATTTTGAGAGGAGTGAAATTATTTCCTTATGAAATTAATTCTTTGTGAAGCCAAAACTCAAGAACTCACACAAGACAGCTGTCATGCACTAAAACAATAAAACTTATCTGGAAAAGAAATCTTCAAAGAGAGCAAACAACATCTCTCTCCTCGCTCATTTACGACCACCTTCTCCACTTACCCTCTCTGCCTCTCCCTCTTTTTTCCCCCAAAGGTTTCACTCAAAGTTCATTAAGAATATGCATATCCCACATATCATGTATCTTGTGAACCTGTTGTTTTCCCCCCTTCATGTTTGGTATAATTTTAAAGGTCTCTGTGCAACTGGTAAAATGGTCTCAATTTTACAGTAGTCACTTGTATTGTGAGAAAGACTGAAAACTTTTGGAGAATTGTGTTCTGCTGAGGAGGGGGCGAACCTAACAACCAAAAGGTTTTGTTTTTTTTGTTTGTTTTTTTTACAACTGATTTGAAGATTTCTTTGTTGTCTGGTCTGAGTATATAAGGGAAGTGATATACTGAAGTCGAGTATACATTTCATTTTTATTTAAAAATGTAATTGTGTTAAACACATTGTGCCCATAGAGCACACTGTAGTTGTTTGTGCTACTACATGTGCATAGGGTTAGTTTATTCTTTAAAACACATGATTACTTTGCTGTAAGTGTTCTTTGAAATACTTAGGTAAAAGGTTGTTGATGCTATGCATTTTAGACCATGTGTCTTGTGTTAAATTAGGATAACTGTTACATGTGTGACTATGTTAAATTGTCTCCTGCGTGGAACACTGGACTATTTTCGATATAGCTACAGTATACCATGTACAAGAGCAAGGTTGCCACGTGGTTACAATGTGATTCACAATTGCATTATCCTTTCTAAATTGGCTTCTAATTGTTTCATTATGTAACTGGCATGATACAATTATACCTGACTAATAATAAATTGTTATATTTGATTTATTCTGATCTCTTCTGAAATAATTTTTCAAGTAGAAAAATGTGTAGTGGTATTTCCGCAAATCTGAGTTCAGGGCAGATCATACCATTAGGGGCTTCTGATTTCTGACTGTCACTGGCTTAACATGGTGTAGTTCTTGTGGTCATAGTAGAAAATACCCTTTTTGTCATGAGCATGCAGGGTGCAGCTCACTTAAAGGTATTATAACCACTCTGCATCCTCTGAGTAAGTCAGAACTGATGCGTTTGTGTCCGTGGCTTCACTATCGGCCCGAGTGCAATTCCTGTGCTATACCTGATCCCTAATGAACAAATAATTGAAAGTATGGGATTTCCAGAATACTCAAATATCTTTAATTAGAAATATCTCCTAAATTTAATGATCACTTGAAATTGGAGTCAGATTGAACACGGAGCTAGACTAAAATTAAAATTAAATCCTGATAAATTCAGATGCAGATAAAGTAAAAGACAGAATATGCATTAAACCTTCGACCAGCCCGCTGGATTCCACTTTTTGGGCTGGCGGGTGGATTCTTACAATGAAAAAAATAAATTATATATATATATATATATATATATATATATATATATATAAATATATATATAGGGAGAGAGAGAGAGAGAGAGAGAGAGAGAGAGATTTGATGTGATGCGATCTCAGGGTTTACCGTTAATCACACATCCATGTATGTATATGACAGCAAATCTGGTTTATCCATCTTGATTCTTCACTCTTACTTTCAAGCTGCTTCTCCCATTTACCATCTTTATGAAATATCTGAAATAGATTCCATCATCTTGAAAAGCATCAGCTCCTGTAAAAGATGGATCTCTGATTTATTTGCCAAAGTTGGGAAAAGTACCTTACACTTTATTTTATTTGTTTTATTTTATTACATTTTTTAATGGATATTTTATTGTTGGTTTACCTGCTCCATTGTCCAGCAGGCGTAATGTATGTATGGAGTTTCCGACTCCAGTGTAGCCCACACATCAGCATTTATGACAGGCCTGTAACTCTGACTAACCTCAGCAAACACTATCATGGGTTTAGTGCCATCACTGAACTGCTGGTTCATGTGGGTTTTGACAATGATAGGAGAAACATCAGCTTGTGCTGCTTGACTAGTTACTGTTAGAGTCAAAGCCTGAAGTATTGTAGTTTGGATACTGTACTTCCAGTCCCCAGGCTACAAACACAACAGTAAAACCAGATCAGTAAGGGTTTGCTGTAAGTTTATCAGCTAAATCATCAGTAATAAACTCTTTCTTAGTCTGAAATTGTTTTTGAATGTTTATCTAAAACTCTTGATGCTTTTTATTGTGTTACGATAATACATTTAGGCCTACATGTTAATGGTTTGAGCTACTGTATAAATATAGATAAATGGTTGATAAAGGTTATCATACCTCTGTAGTTCCTGGAATATTTAAGGTGACTGTTTTCTGTGATACATCATGACTCATATTTGTCTGAGTATAGACTGAGCCACTTGGTGACTGTATGTAAACACTAGGAAAACTTATTTCATAGATTATTACAAAGCTGGTTTTGTTCCCAACAGTCTGATCCACTGATACTGTCCCATTGAACCAATCAGATGTTCTTGCTCCAACACTCTCTAGCTAAAGGAATGATACAAATGACTATGATTAATTACACTCTCAGAGTAATAAATGTATTGTGGGTAAGGGAAACCTTGACAAACCTGAACTGGTTTGTTTATGTAGTCTCCAGTTGATAATGTAAGTGAAGCAAATGCGTCCATTAACTGGTTAGATGTTTTCAACATGGCACATTTTTGCATTGAATAATAAACTGCATTCAATAATAAACTACACTGAGACAGATACAGTCAGTTATAAATCGTGCTGATATCCCTTACCAGTTTTGATTGCCATTTCTGTCTGTGCATGAGATGCACTGTCACTAAAAGCTAGTGTGTGTATAATGGCACCGCTTTGTATTGCAGATGGAGCACAACCAGCAATGTTGTCTGTTGCCTCACCATCTGTCAGAAAAATTATTTCATATCCAAATGCATCCCCACTGTCCTCTCGAAGTATCTGGAGAAAAAAAGGATCACTGACATAGAACAAACTATATATTCCATACATCACAAACATAAAAATCTGTGCTAGTACAATTAATATGGCACCTGTAAGCCTTGACTGAGGCCCAAGCACATTTTTGTCAATCCACTTGCTACTTTTGGCAACAATTTGATAAGATTTTCTCTTGTGGTGTCACTGTCAATACGAGTCAAGGGGCTCAGAGTAGAAGCATCAGTGCTAAAGGTTACCATTGCAACACTGGCTTGATCTTCAATGATATTCTGCAGGAAATGTGTGGCAGCCTGTTGCTGTTGAAGAATTCTTGAGCCCTTGAAAATGGGTGAAAACAACAACAACATCTTATGGTTTCAAAATTAGTTATCAAACTGTGATTTCAAAGCATTGGTAACATGAAAAGGTTGTCATGGTAGCATCTTTGTTTTCAGATGAAGTTAATGTCTGTTATCACATACTTCCATGCTTCCTGAGACATCAAGGATGAGGCAAACGATGCGTTGCTTTCGCTGCACAACTTTGAAAGATGGTGGTGGTGGAGGGGACTGCAGTGGTTTCAGAGAACGAAGTGCGTCTTTATCCACAGAATCCTCAAATATTACAGTCCATGTTGCTTTCCCACATTTTTTATTTTGCATGTTTGGAGCTTCATAATTGTGCTCATTTTCTTGACAAAATGCAGTCACCTGAAAACAGGATTTTCTTTATAAATAAAACATAAAATATGAAGTGTCATGCAGGGAATTCTGGGAGTGTCAAATTACAGTTTTTCACTGTAAATTCAACAATGACTTTTTCTTTTTCACTTCCAAAAACTGTAATTTTAACATTATTTTACCGTAAAATTACATTAAATGTAATTACAGTTATTCACCGTATATAGTATGGAAACTTACTGATAACCAATTAACAGGTTTTTACTGTAACATTTTTACAGTCTTTTACTGTTAAGATCACAATCATTTTTTTACAGTGCAATTACAGCAACACATCTGTTTGTTATTGTGTCAATATATTTCTTGAGAACTTCAACACTAATGTTATCCATGCCATCTGCGACTCAAGCCAAAGGCTTTCTTTTGAATGTAGAATAGATTCTATCCAGTTTATTTTCCAACTCACCCCAAATTTGCATAATGGGGTTGAGATCTGGACTTTGAGGCGGCCAGTCCATCATTTTCAATGTACCAGCAAATTCCTTTCATCACAGGTACTGTAGTTCCAGCAATAGTTTATGGGTTTTTGTTTTATGGGTGTTTAATGGCCAATGCAACAAAAACAACTGAAACCTCCTAAATATGACAAGTGTTCTAACAATTTTGTCCACCACTGTATGTTCATCTTTCTTCAAAAAAAAAAAAAAAAAAAAAAAAAAAATGAATAAAATAAAATAAAATAAATAAATAAATTACAAAATCAGAAATTTGAGCTGGGGACTTCTGGTTGAGTTGACGTGGATGATCCAACTGTAATCCAGGTAAAGGTGATTACAATTGCTTATAGGAACATGGATTAGACATGCATGAATATTAATGTAACATTATTATTAATGTGAAACAAACTGTGTATGTGCGCTTTTGGTGCACTAATAGCTTTATGTACAAGCACATTTCAGTATATGGTTGCATGTCTGATGAGTGTTTTATAGGAGTTTGCAATGCTCAGTGGTGTTTATGTAGATATGAGCATCAGACACTCCGAACACAGACACAAACACTTGCTCTGACAAAGGAACTGTTCACTGATGATGTTAAGTCGCCTTCAGATCACCACATTCAGAAAGTTTTTATTTTTGTATTTTGGTCTGTTGCATCCCCAGGTGGTCCTGTTTGTTATTACAGATTGACATTTAGGTGCTTACACAAAAAAGCTCTAAAAAATATATCATTTATTTTTTTTCCTCACAGTATTTGCTGTTGCACTGTATACATAAATTATAAATTATGAAAATTAAAAAGTCTTTTTTAATTTACCTTGAAAAAAAAGCTTGGGAACCATCCTCAAATGTAATTCTGAACTTGGTAAAATAATTATCTTTATGTAAAATATGTTTCAAGCTTTCAAAATATTTCAAGTCTTAATATGTTTTCCTTCTGTATTCTGTGTGTACAATCAATACTTACAGCATCCAGACCAGGTAAGAACATAATGGAGCTGTTTCTGATTTCACTTCTGTTCAGAAAAATCTTACACCCTTCAGTAGGTAGTAAAGTTTGTGGATCAATGCTGCACTGTTGAAGAGATCCTCCAGCAGTAACTTCATAAAACTCCACTTTAATGTTTTTGCTACACCTAAAGATAAGCAGGAAACCAATTATATATAAAATTTCCAAGGAGATCATATGCTTTTTAATTATATGCTTTCTTTTTGTTATCACCTTGTAGCTTCAATATAGCCATTAGAGTGGTAAAATGGCTTTTCTCCATTGCATTCATCAAACACACCCCATCTCAGATGAGCCCATTCATGCACAAAGATTCTTCCTGCAAACAAACAAGCAAACTGCTTATAAAACAAAAATAAAACTGAATTAATAGACCTTTCCTTATTTCATGATAAATGTTTAAGTGTTGAAGAAATATAAACAATGTTCACCTCTTGCTCCATAAAGCTCAATAAAAGTGTCGTTCAGGAGGTATTCTGGAGTGAAATGAATGTACTCTCCCTCAGCTCCACATTCTCCGTATTGATTAGTGTATGGTCCAAACCCGTAAGAAGGATTAGCATTATCAATTCTTATTTTGGCCTGCATTTTACATAGAATTGGTATGAGAAGCATCCTATGCAAGTGAAGTCACTTATTTGTGAACAGTTGACAGGCAAGATACAATAGCATTATTCTCTGTACCTTTCCAAAGGACTCTGTTCTTGCTTTGGTAAAGTTTGTACCATTCCACTGAGGTGGGACTAGTATTGTAGCTTCTCTGAAATAGACCTTTTCATCCAGTGCATGATAGAGGTACAACGACCCCTCAGTTGCCATCTTCTGTCAGAAGAAGTGAAAAGATAAAATGAGAAAAAACATTTTAAAAATGTAAAAAAACCTCTAAAACCATTGAGGTACATGAAGTTTGTTAAATAGACAAAAACAGTACATATTCACCTTGATTTTATCAATAAGTCTGTTATCCTGTGGTACCTTTTGAACTGATTGCAATGACAACATCAACATAACCATTTCCATCTAGTTTGATTCCAGTGGAGGTGGATGACAGCAACATCCATAATAAGACAAACACCATACGTGAGTCCATAGCTCTGTTGTACAGCTGAACAGCAACCCCAGAACCCTGTTTTGAACAATGTCAAGTCAAATGAAAGGAATCTTTACTGGCATTAACTGATGGTATCAAAAAAAATAAATAAATAAATGTACTCATGAAAATGTACTGATCCTCAGGCCAGCCAAGATGTAAATGAGTTTGTTCCTTTATTGGAATAGATATGGAGAAAGAGGCAAAGTGAAGGTTGCAAGTTAATGTCTTAATTATGAATTTGTTTCTTACAAACAGCTTTTCACTTCACAAGACATCAGTTTATAGACTGTAGTCTTTTCTATTACTTTTGGATTATTATGATGTTTTTATCAGCTGTTTGGACTCTGTTTGGATTCTGACGGCACCCACTGCAGAGGATCCATTGGCAAGCAAGTGCTCTAAATGTTTCCAAATCTATCTGACAAGAAAACAAAATAATCTACATTTTGGGCAAACTATTTCCTTAACAGAAATAGGGCTTCATGTAGCTCACTCAGTAGATCATGGCATTAGAAAAATCAAGGTGATAGATTTTATTCCCAGGGAAAGCATAAACTGTTCCTTGAATGCAATATAAATCCTTTTGAATAAAAGTGTCTGCATAAATGTAAATGTTGGTTTTCATCAGTACTGGGGCACAGATCCCTACATTAAAAAGTTTCCTCATATTTTGATACATTTTTTTTATATACTGTTATAAATATGTGGATATAAACTGTACTTCTGCACTAGTCAAGTCAGCTTAATTTATATCACACTTTATACAATACAGACAGTGTCAAAGCAGCTTTGCAGTGTTAAACAAGAAAATAGTGTGTCAATAATGCAAGAGGTCAATAGTGAACACTCATTTGTTTTAGTTAAGGTCAGTTCATCAGTGTTGTCATCATCCAGCTCAGTTCAATTCAAATAGTCTCTGTGCAATCAAGTCGACAATATTTCCAGAAATCAAGTGTCCTAAACTAAGCAAGTCAGAAGGCGACACTGGTAAGGAAACAAAACTCCATTGATGACAGAAATGGAGGGGGAAAAACCTTGGGAGAAACAAAGATTAGGGCTAACCAGGCTAACGCTCTGGTTACTAACATAACATAAGTTATGAATATAACTATGAATCTATGAGACTGAAGGATGACCATAATAAACGGTCTAAATAGAATAATAACCTTTGTTCTGCCTTCTTTCGAGACCTTAATTAAACAAAGTCATGCCCATGACAGCAGAGGTGGAGCTTCCCATACTACAAAATCATGATAACCTTCCTTCCTGATTGTCCTCTTACTTTGAACGCCTTAGTATTCTGAGCGACAAGGACAGTGACGGTCATCCTTCTGTCTCACAGATTCATCGTTATATTCATAACTTACGATCTGTTTTGACCTACTGTAAATAGGATGACTCATGTCAAAAGGGTCGTGAAGAACTACTGAATCCGTACCATTCGACCCTTGCTGGGCAATAGACATTAAAACAGCAGTGCTGACTGGTGTTGCACTAGTCACATCAACTCTGAAAAATTTTGTGAATGCACAATGGTGGCCAAAATTATTAGGACACTAGTATTTTCACCAGCTAAAAATGGTTTAAAGTCAGTTATTTCTAAATTTCGCTGTAGTGTGTCAGTAGGAAATATCAGTTTACATTTCCAAACATTCATTTTGCCTTTAATTGTAATAATTCAGTGAGATTTTTGTTTACACAAGGAGTCTGACAACAGCCAGTGCTCCACACAGAGATCTGATCTTATCATCATCCAGTGTGTCTGGAATGACATGAAGAGACAGAACAAACTGAGACAGACTAAATCCAGAAGAACTGTGGCAACGTCTCCAAGATGATTTAAGAAACCTACCTGCAAATCTACAGTACTGTTAAAAGGTCATAAATAGATTTTCTTTATCAATTAACTTCTATGAACTTAATTAAATCAACATTTGGTGTGACCATCCTTTGCGTTTAAAGCAGTTTTTCCCTAGGTGGACTTGCGCATAGTTTAATAGTAATATAATTATTTTAGTGCTGTCAATCGAATAATATTTTTAATCGAATTAATCACACCCTTTTTCTGTGATTGATCGCGATTAATCACACACTTCATGAAATTAAGCATAGACCATTTATCTTGTTTCAAATGTTTATTTTGTCATCATTTCCTATATCCAGCAAAGTAAACCAAAAGATTGAAGGGTGATTCTCAAAAATCTGTATTTTCTGCTAGCTTTTTTCAAGATAAATTGACATGTCTTTCCAAAAGAGGACACTTAGAAACTCCAAAAGGACACCAAAGAACCAAATGATATAAGGAGCCCATATAAACACATTTGAAAGAAATATCTGAATTTTATAGTATGTGTACAGTGCAAGAGCAAAGAGCTTTTCTACATTTTAGAGAAGTCAAGTTGCAATACTGAACAGGACCACATGGAGACCATTTGGACTGAGTTTAACAGCTTAAAATGATCTGATCGCAAGCAGAAAAGTAAAATTGTGTTAAAGGGTTAGAATATAAATTGTGCTTCACTAATTTTGCGTTAATTTAAATTATTATGTTAAATTATTTTAATGCGTTAAGGATTGTAAAATTAATCGCATGCGTTAATGCATTAACGTTGACAGCCCTAAATTATTTTAAAAGTCTTTAATACTGGTGAAATAATCTGTGGCGCTGACACTCTCCAGATGTGAAGAAACTCTGCTTTTGTTTATAGCTACTCCTCAAGCCTTAGCTGGCCCGCTTTGGCCCAAGGTTTTTGGCAGGCCCAAAAAACCCTGGCTGCTGGCCCCAACGAAGCACTGATGAAGCACAATCAAGCCCTGGAAGTGACATTGGAAACACAGTAGGATGGGCCCTGCCATGCACTAGCACGCCCGCTTTTGGCCCGACAGTGGAAACACAGCTATAGATTGGGCAGTGACAGTTGTCTTCAGAGGCGAAAAATGTAAACCTCTGCCAGGAGACACCAAATCATCCTGTAAAAGGAACGTGACCTGAGGCTGCCTTGGCGATTGATATAGGCTACCACAGTTGTGTTGTTAAAACAGACCACAACATTGTGCACCTTTAAAGCTGGCACTAAGGTTTTCAAGGCCAGACAGCCATAATTTCAAGGCAGCTGATGTTTAAGCATTGCTGGTGGATCAACCAGGAGCCGAACGCTGGATTGTCCTCGTACAGAGTTCCCCAGTTCGAGCTTGAGGCATCCATCATGACATCCTTCCTCCTGTAGGTCGTTCCTAACTGTATGCCTGGTAAGGACAGGTGAGGAGTGGTCCACGGAGCCACAGCTTTGATGCAGCAATGGGTTACCCTGACATAATATTGGCCCAGGAGCCAGGTGTGGGATGGTACACAAGTTTTTAGCCAATACTGGAGGGGTCACATGTGTAGCAGGCCCAGGGGAATAACTGAGGAGGCAGCTGCCATGAGGCTGAGCATCCTCTGAAATACCCTGAGGGACATGCAGACCCCAACATGAATGATGCCTCCAATCATTGTATGTTCAGGGAGCGCTCTGGCATAAACCAAGCTTGCACAGTCTATAACTGTTCCCAGAAAGGTCATTCACTTTCTGGGAGTCAGATAACTCTTGGCTGAATTGATTTTCAACCCAAGATGCTCCAGATGTTTGAGTAAAAACGACCTGTGAGCGCTAAGTTCCCATTCTGATTCGGCTAACACTAGCCAGTCATTGAGGTAGTTTAAAATGCAGATTCCCATCTGTCTCAGGGGGGAAAGAGCCGAATCCATGCACTTCGTAAAAGTGTGGGGGGCCACGGACAGTCCGATTGGAAGGACCATGTACTAATAGGCCACCCTCTTGAATGCGAATCTCAAGAACAGTCTGTGATGGGGTGTATTTGGATATGAATGTATGCGTCTTTCAGATCCAAAGATAAAAAACAGTCCCCGGGGCATATTTGAGCGAGGGTATGTTTCAACGTTAACATCCTGAATGGCCGTCACATGAGGGTGTGATTCAGATGTCTGAGATTGAGAATCTGAGCCCGCCATCTTTCTTGGAAACAACGAAGTATTGGTGGGGAAAGATTGCACGCTTTCTTTGAGGGGGTTCCGACTTCAGCGAGAACTTGCCCTCTCCTCTTCCTCTCTGCACACAGATCAAGACAGTTTCTGTGGCTCTGGGGCTCTGGGTCCGGCTCCGGCTTAGGTGGGGGCTGAGGATGCGCCGGCTTTGCAGGCTGCTGTGTGGATGCTGTCTTGGGGCGGCTTGAAAAAGTCGCCAAGCTGGGGTGCTTATGCAGAAAATGATGTAGCATTTGTGACACCTTTTATGCCTCGGTTAAGCACTAGGTGAGACCAGGTAGTTGAGGAATACCATTTTCTTGGCATCCCTGATTTCTGTTAATTTCGTTAAGTCATGAATGGAGCTGGCCACTGTCTTGAAGAAGGTTGATGTTGTCCCTTTAAGAACCACTCGTCAAGGAAGCCGGGGGTAGGCTCATCTGGGGCCATCCATTCAAGGCCAAGCTTCTTCACAACTCTCGCGAGAACTTGGATCAGCTCTGAGTCCACGCTGGGCAGTGCAGACTAGGATGGAGAGGGGGCTTCAGGCTCCTCGCCAGAACACACCCACTCTTTGCCATCAGATGCCGACAAGGACATAGAGTATTCGATGGCCACCTCCTTTTCAGAAGCGCAGAAGAACCAAGCCACTGGAAGCTGACAAGGGGCATTGATCCTCATGTGTGAAACACACCAGTGGGATGAGGCGCTGCAGGGAGAGAGCATGTGGGTGCTGAGCCAACGTGACATCACTTGAGCCCAATGGATGAGACCCGCTGCTCCACTGTTTCTTTCTCTTAGGAGAGAAAGGAAATGGGTGAACAGAGCAGAGAGGACCAACTTCATGAAAGAAGGCGTTCTACGAGCGAAGACAGGCAGGCTTTATGTTAGTGAGAACATGAAGTCTCAGTGAGCGCAGCCTCTGTGTGGGTGGTGCCCAGACCGGTGGCGCACACAGACCAGTGTCCTTACACAAGCTGCTCCCTGGAAAATTTGCTCAGGAACTTTGTTCTTTTAGTAGCCAGATGGCCACAGGAGAAAGATCTTCCACTGTCGGTGGCTCCTTCTATGTGGAGAACGTTGAGCAGGCTGAGCTTCTTTCTTCTGGCTTCTTTCTTTTTGGCTTCGTCGCGGAGTCAGCAAAGATATGCTCTCATCACTGAAGGAGAAGATTCTGATGTGATGGCGCACTGAGCCGGCATATATATCCAGGCAGCCCCACCCATTCTGGTGGGCTAGAGCACCATTGGTTTGTGCAGCTACACAAACGTGAACAAATCAGGCTTCAGTATCCAGTGGTGGTCAGTAACAGAGTAGCTTTACTTTGTAACTGTACTTAAGTATATTTTTCAAGTATCTGTACTTTACTGGAGTAGTTTTATTTTGAGTAACTTTTACTTTGACTAACTTTTACACTCATTCCAAAGCACACGATCATACTTTTAACTTCACTCCATTTCATAAAACATATCGTTACTCCTTATAATATATCACATGCTCTGACACGCAAAAACAGTTTCTGATTCATGAACGAACTGACTCTTTTCAATGAACCTTTTAAATCGGATCGAAAATCGCACCAAACAATTCGTTTACGAATTAAAATGATCCGATTGCAGCTGTTCTAGAGTCGACAACTCACTGATTCAAATGAACCATTTAGTGCGATACTCCAGTGAACTGAATTCACAAGTAGGAACATGCGTGCGTGACAGATTCTGCTAAAAGTAAGTTATTAATGTTGAAATTTAGAATTAATTATTGTAACTAAAAATCATATTTAGGTCAAAACTGTCAGTTGTTTGTGAACTAAATCTGCTGTAAAGAGTGATCTATTTAAGCCCACTGAAATGCTTGAATGCAGACACATCAATCAGTGTCTCTATGTTTTAGGTAAAAAAACAAAACAAAAAAACGATTCATTAAAATAACACCGATTAAATAAAATAACTCATGCACGTTCAAATTCCCCACTGCCATAATGTTAACAGTTTTATTAAAATGCTATGCATGCCCGTATGTGACGTCTGTTTTTATATTGTTTATCAACAGTATACATTTTATATTGTTTGGATTAACTAGCCGAGTAGACAGATATGAATGTTTATTCATAACCATACTGGAAATAAATACATATTGTTAGCTGATGCTAACTGTCTAGCTAACACGCTTGCTGGTGCTAAGTTGAGGTAATTTTTAAAAAATAAAGTCCATATAAATATTTTTAATCAACCACCTAGATAGATTACATCTGAGGAAAAAGAAAGGATGTGATGTTCAGGACATGGTAACTACAGTAATTATCAAAACGGGAAATTATGCTCTCTGGGGGCATTTGGCCAGGGGTGTTTTTACACCACAGAAGGTTTGAGAAGAAAAAAAAATATGAAAATATAATTATATTTTCCTTAAAATCTTCTTCCTAACTTCAGGCCTTATTCTCATGTCTTATATAACTGTGATGTTCTGCAAAACAACAAATTTTAAAACACTTTTTTCTTACTGGTAAAGATCAGATGGTCAGCTCTGTTTTCTCTCAGGTACACGCAGTGTAAGCTTCACAGTGAGCATTACTCTCGTCAACCTACTCCATATAGTGGTTATTTTGGGAAAATCCCAGGTATTTTGAGCAGTAGGATTATAAAAAAAATATGTGCTAATATAAAATTAAATTAAGTAGCCTATATAAAATTGCAAAATCTATCTGTGGTACTTTTTTTGCTTAAGTACATAAAAAAATTAGTACTTTTGTACTTTCACTTGAGTAAAATTAAAAAAGGAGTACTTTTACTAAAAGTAATATTTTATTATACGTATCTGTACTTTTACTCAAGTACTTGATTTGTGTACTTCGTCCACCACTGTCATTATTAGAGTAAAAAAAAAAAAAAGAGTTTTCACCATAAGCGTCAAGCAACACAATGAGAGTTACCTTTCAATAGGGAACTACAGAGTTATTAACAAGCTGCACGTGAAATATAGAGTTTTGCTACACTAACCATATTTTAACCATGGTATTTGTAGTAAAACTATTGTTATACAGGTGGTAATCAATATGGGGGTTTGATAAAAAAATCAAATGGCACACCACTATAAGCACTGAAATATTGGGGGAAAAATATATTTTTTAAATAATTAAACACTGCATCATCAAAGTTCTTATTGTGGCTTTATTAGACACTTGCACTTAACACAGAAAACACACAAGATCAGAATACTGAAATCTTTTTTCAGATAGATTTTATCAGTAATATTTTATGGGGGCACAGCAGTAGGCCTAAACTATTTCACACATTAAAATGGCTCTAGCCACGACCATTCATTAAACCTAATGCTTGTTTAAATTAGCAATTTATGGTAATTATCCATTGATTGTCAAATTAAAATTAATGTGATTCAAATTTTGCCTCTTTTTGCCAGTTTCTTTTGATTACTTCTAATGTTGAACACAATTAAAATGTGGACACATTATTCACAATTACATTTTACATTTACATTTAGTCATTTAGCAGATGTTTATATCCAAAGCAACTTAAAAATGAGGACAATGGAAGTAACCAAAAACAACAAAAGAGCAATGATATACAAGTGCTATAACAAGTCTCAGTTAGCTTAACATAGTACACATAGCAAGGGTTTTTTAAATTATATAATAAATAAAAATAAAACACATAGAATAGAAATAGAATAGAGCATTCTAGTATTAGAGGTCATTTTTGATTTTGTTAATTGTATAATAAATGAAAAGAACACAGATAGAATAAAAAAAAATATTAAAAGGTAGTGTTAGGTTTATTTTTTTTTATTTTTTAAGAAAACAAGCAGCAAATTAATAGAGTGCAAGTTTAAAATGGACAAGTGTTTTTTTTTTTTTTTAAGAATAGAATTAGAATAGAGAGTGCTAGAGTTAGAGGGTCAAATAAAGATGGAAGAGATGTGTTTTTAGTCGATCCTTATGGATGGCTCGGATTGAGTTGGGCAGGTCAATCCACCAGGAGGGAACATTTAGTTTAAAAGTCTGTAAAAGTGATTTTGTGCCTCTTTGGGATTGCACAATAAAGCGACGTTCACTTGCAGAACGTAAGCTTCTAGAGGGCACATAAATCTGAAGTAATGAATTTAGGTAAAGGGGTACAGAGTCAGTGGTGGTTTTGTAGGCAAACATCAATGCCTTGAATTTTATCTGAGCAGCTATTAGTAGCCAGTGCTAATTGAGAAACAGAGGTGTAATGTGCACTCTTTTTTGCTCATTAAAAATTAATCTTGCTGCCGCGTTCTGGATTAATTATAAATATTTGATTGAACTGGTTGTAAGACCTGCCAAAAGAGCATTGCAATAGTCCAGCCTGGACTATTGCAGACAGATGAAATGATAAACAGAATGATAGATAGAGACATAATGATAGAACAATAGAGAGACAGACAGAGAGAACTAATAGACTGACAGAGAATGATAGACAGAATGCTATATCAATAGATACATTAATAGAAATAGATTTATAGAGACAATTATAGACAGATAGAAAAAAATAGATAGATACAGGTAGATAGACAGAGACAGACAGAATGATAGATAGATAGATAGATAGATAGATAGATAGATACTGATACTGTAGATAGATAGATACTGTAGATAGATAGATAGATAGATAGATAGATAGATAGATTATTATTATTATCAGGGTTGCCAACTCATGCTTGCTAACGCAAGTGACACACGCTTTCAGGCTCAGACTCACGCTCTCACGCTGCCCATGTAAATCTCATGCCAAACTGGCAACCCTGCTTATGATATGAACAAACTTTCAGCTTTGAAATTTTGTAAGTATTAATACTAAATACAAACAATAAAAATAATTTTGCCGCACTTAATGTGGCGTAAATCGTAAAATGTAGCGCTTCAATTAAAGGGGCCATATGATGCGATTTAAACTTTTTCTTTCTCTTTGGAGTGTTACAAGCTCTTGGTGCATAAAAAAAAGATCTGTATAATGTTTCAAAGACTTAAGTCTCAAATCCAAAGAGATATTCTTTATAAAAGTTAAGAGTCAACCACACCCCCCTAAAACGGCTCGTTCTAACACACCCCCACATCTATACGTCACTATGTGGGAAGATTTGCATAACACCGCCCAAATGTTCATGCAAAGAAAGAAGCCGTAATGTTTATTCTCTCTGTTGCCGCCGCTGCCATTTTGTGGAGTCGCTGTGTGTTCTGTTTGGCCTTCCAAAAGTGTACATGACTAGAAATCAGTGGTTAAGTTGTATTTCAACACTGTTCTAGAACAGTTTGACCCAAATATTCAGATGTCCCAGATAGCATGTGGTAATCGGCCCAAGCTCGGCTGGCCCTCAGCTCAGACACAGCATCGGCGAGTGTTATCCGGGCCAAGTGTTGCCCGTAGCTCGCTCTCGCGCATATGTTTGTGATGCGGCTGTAAAGCACTGGCCCAATTCCTGTTCACCGTAACTGGCCCGAGTCTGGCTGTAGAGTCCGGGTCACTTCTGTCAGTGACTCGGCTAGGTTCAGTATGGTTACATTAATATGGCAATAATTAAAAAAAAAACTTGACTTAAGACCTTTACAGTATCTTATAATGTTAACTACACTTTTAATATCATAAATTTGTCAAAAACAAAAATATCTGCGATAAAATTTAAAACAAAAAAAAAAACAATATTAAAAGTGCTTTATAGGACAGAACATTATCTAATATTTATAACAATAGCAAATCTATATTTATGCAACGCAGCAGGTCATTCTTATATACGCTTGAAAAATATAAATTTTTCTCATGCCAACTTAATCAAGTGAGTTCTTTACTTTTAAAATGCATTCATCATAATGAGATGTTTATATATTTATAATTACAGTGAAAGTAAACATTTTGGCTGCATATCAATTTTAAATGAAAAATTAGTGAACAGTAAAGTAGATATTAAAAATGAATCCGGGCCACGTCTGACGAGCTGTTTACTTTAGTGTCGGGCCGGAATCGGGCAGTTAGTCCACAGGCATCCGGCCCGCGTGTGGCAGATGGAGTCGGGCCAAGTGGTAAGTCTCTGGGAGCCGAGAATCTAGCTGGATCTGGCCTGAGTGTATTTTGCTATCTGGGGTGTGCTGTGCATTTTATGGAGGATGAGGACTGTTTCCTGAACCAGTAGCCTGCAATGTGTCTGTGGCACAATGACTGTTTCTATAAAGTGGGGCAGTTCAAACTTTACAAGGACAGTCTGGCGCTTCTGACTCACAGCCCATAAGTATGTTTTTTATATATAAATAATTTGCCAATGATGATTCAAATGCGAGTTTTGAGCGGTAGAGTAGGTTTGTTGTTTCTCAGATCACAAATGCAGACATGGTTTTATGGTTACGCAGCACGATACGCAACGCATAAAAAGACAGTATAAGTCATTATAATCAGTAATTATGTCCCCACTGGATGCAACAAATGCCTTGTTTGTAATGGGTTTTATTTGTTTTGTCTCGTCTAGTGATGTCCAGATCGCAAACAAATCTTTCTAATTAACCGGATCTTCTTCGTGAACCGGTCGAACCAGTTCACCAAATAGAACTGAATCATTTGAAACGGTTCGCGTCTCCAGTACGCACTAATCCACAAATTACTTAAATTATTCAGTTTATAAATGTGCCTTACACTCCCTCTGATGCGAAATAAACCAATATCCCGAGTTATTCAGTTACTCCTAACAGTACATTGACTAAACTGCTAAAAGAGAACCGATGATGGGATGTGCACGAGCGGAGCAGCTGGACTGAGTCTCGTGCTGCTGGAGACGGCTTAGTATGTTAAGGGGCGTAACATTTCCATCACATCCTTGAGGCATTCAGCCAATCACAACGCACTGAATAGCTGGCCAATCAGAGCACACCTCGCTTTTCAAACCTATGAGCTTTTTTCAGAAAGGCGGGGCATTGAGGAGAAACGCATAAACACATTGCATTACACCAAATACACAAAATAATGTTCTTTTTAGCAGCATCATATGACCCCTTTAAAGCCAGAGCCATTGAAAAACATAACTGCGATAAGCTTTGATCTTGCCAGCATCATTATACAGGTATTTGCAGCAATTTTTGGTAAACATTACATCCATTGATTATTACGTCAATGACATTTACAGTGTCATTTTATTCTGGAGAGTGATGGAGAGGCAGCATTAATATGGTTTTCTTAACCCTCAAGTATTGCTTGCTTATAATGTGACTATACAACAATACAACATTTATTTAATAAATATGTGAAAATATTTAATATTTTGAGGAGATCTTTTGGTACTAAATACTATTTGTGCAATAATTATGGTCCATTAATGACTTGTTATATTTTTTCTAATATTTCTATTATTTATATTTCAATTAGTGTAGTATGTAAGGTTAAAATAGAAAAAAGGGTTTTAAATTCCAATGCAACGAGGCAAATTAGAGTCATTTTGTGGGGAGAAAAAAAAATGTCATTTGTAATACGTTTACCCACTACAGTAGCCCTAACGGTCAAACTGCTCTATACTCTAAAAAATGCTGGGTTATTTTTTCAACCCAAATGCTGGGTTGAGACCGCTGGGTAGGACGCTGGGTTGAAAATTGGTCTTGATCATAACCCAGCGGTGCTGGGTTGGGAACGCGGACGTGAAAGAGAGCACGCACGTCACGTTAACATCGGACGACGCCAGTGCGAGAAGCCGCCATTTTCTCAGCATGAAAGAAGCGAGTGAAAGACATTATGGTAAGTAAAGATTAAAAATGAAGTTATCATTCATTGTTTATGTCCGGGAGTGTTATGAGGTTTCATGGAAGCGGAAATAAAAGAGTTTATAATGAAAAATACGCGGACGCGGTTTTCGCCTCAGAAACAGAGAACTTAATGCTCTTTCACTGAACGGAAGAGGTACTTTTAATATAACATCCGTGAGTGTCTTATGTCATATTTACGTAAGATTTTACAATATCTGTGTTACAATACAGAAGGGACGGAGACAGAAGATAACAGGTAAGGTGGTGTTTATTGACAATAGCAGAGTAAATATGGTAACGAGTGTTCTTGAGGTGAGGGATAAGAGAAAGTAAACTGAATACTGTCCTTGTGATGATGTCTGATGAAGGTCCAGGAGGAATCCGTGAATAGGAGACGTTGCGGGAATGAGACACACACACGGTTGACACAGGAGGTAACTTGTGAACAAGGAAGACAAGTAATAATCCAATGGCAGTCCTTACGATTGGCAGGTAGGTAATCCTATGTGCGAACGCGACCGGACAGTGACTGTGTGCGTGAGAGTGTCTTTTATGTGCTGGTTGATTGGCTGCTGACGAGGGGCAGGTGTGTGTGATCAGTACTCAGGTGTGGGAGTGAGCTGTGATTGGATGGGGTTGGAGCCTGGCATGTCTGTGACAGTACCCCCCCCCCCACGGCCCGCTCCTGAGGGCCGAGGACCCCGGCGTCGTGGTGGTCTTCCCCTTCCTCGAGGGGCAGGTCTGTCGGGATGAGTAGCATGGAAGGTGTCCAGTAAGTTAGGGTCAAGTATGTCGTTGCGTGGGACCCAGGAACGTTCCTCAGGACCATAACCTTCCCAGTCTACCAGGTACTCGAGTTGTCCACCACGGCGCCGGGAATCCAGGATTTCTCGGACCTCGTAAGCCATTTCGTCGTCCAGGATGAGTGGAAGGGGGGCTTCAGCTGCGACTACGCCAGGCTCTGTGGAGAGAGGAACAGAAGGATGGTGAGGCTTCAGCAGTGACACATGGAATGTGGGGTGAATGCAATACTCAGGTGGGAGTAGAAGCCTGTAAGTGACGGGGTTGACCTGCTCCGTGATGGTGAACGGGCCAGTGAACCTGGGACTCAGCTTCCGGCATGGGAGACGCAGGCGGATGTCCCTGGTTGACAGCCAGACCTTCTGTCCAAGTTGATATGTAGGAGCTTCAGAGCAGCGAAGGTCGGCTGTCATTCTGCGTCTCCTAAGGGCCCGTTGTAACTGGTGATGGGCTGAGTCCCAGACCCTCTTGCTCTCTCGGAACCAGTAGTCTACCGCTGGTATGTCCGAGGGCTCTCCTGACCAGGGGAATAGTGGCGGTTGGTAGCAAGGAACTGGTTCCAAGAGTCCTGTGGCCGTGACAGAAGGTACGGAGGAAGTGACCGATCTCCTGGATCTTTCTTTCCGTCTGCCCGTTCGACTACGGATGGAGAGAGTGAAAGGCCTTCCATACCCGAGAGATGAATTGAGGTCCTCTGTCTGATACGATATCTTCGGGGATGCCAAAGTACCGGAAGATGTGATTGAACATGATTTCGGCAGTTTCCATGGCAGTCGGTAGTCCCTTGAGAAGAATCAAACGACAGGATTTAGAGAATCTATCCACTACCACGAATATACAGGTGCAGTTACCTGACATAAGGAGGTCGGTTACAAAGTCCACTCCTAGGTGTGACCATGGTTGGTTGGGAACGGGCAGAGGTAGGAGCTTGCCAGAAGGTAGATGACGGGGGCTCTTCGAGATGGTGCATTCCTTACATCCTTGCAAGTACCTTCTGACCTCGGATGCCATGTTGGGCCACCAGAAGCGTTCTTTTAGCAACGAGAGGGTTTCATTGACCCCCGGGTGGCCAGTGCCTAGTGAGGTGTGAGCAGCGTGGATGAGTGGAGTGCGTCGTGTCCTGGTGATGTACTGTTGGTCAGGGGGGCAACCCGGCGGAGTATTGGCTGAGGCATTGGAGGAGGGTATGGTCTCAGCGGACCAGGTAATAGGGCTGACCAACAGTCCCTCTGGAAGTATAGTTTCCAGATGGTTTCAGGAGCATGACAATGGGAGAGGGTGTCTGCCTTGACATTTTTGGATCCGGGTCAGTAGGAAATGGTAAAGTTGAAACGGGTAAAGAATAAAGCCCACCGGGCTTGACGGGGATTGAGTCTCTTTGCCATCTTCAGGTATTCCAGGTTCTTGTGGTCCGTGATGACCTGGAATGGATGCCTTGCTTCCTCCAACCAATGCCTCCATTCCTCTAATGCTAGCTTAATGGCCAGGAGTTCGCGGTTGCCGATGTCGTAATTTACCTCCGCCGGGTTGAGCTTGCGGGAGAAGAAGGCACATGGATGGAGTCTGCTGTGATTCCCCTGCTGCTGAGATAGGACCGCTCCTACTCCGGTGGTGGATGCGTCCACTTCTACGATGAATGGTTTGTCGGGATCAGGATGTACCAGGAGAGGAGCTGTAGTGAAGGCTTCCTTGAGGGTGGCTAATTCCTCCATTGCAGAAGGGGTCCAGGACAGAGACTTGGGCTTGTTACGGAGCAGGCTTGTAAGTGGACTGGTGATGGAGCTATAATCCTGTATGAAGCGGCGGTAGAAGTTGGAGAATCCGAGGAGTCTTTGAAGTTCTTTGATGGTTGTAGGGGTTGGCCAGTTCCTAATAGCATCCACCTTCCCCTCGTCCATCCGGATGCCACTGCTATCGATGTTGTAACCAAGGAACTGCACTGAGGGCTGATGGAAGGAGCACTTCTCCTTTTTCTGGTAGAGCTGGTACTCCCTCAGGCATTTCAGGACCTCCGCAACGTGGTGACGGTGTTCGGTCAGGCTCCGGGAGTAAATCAGGATATCATTGATGTAAACCAGGACGAACTTATGGAGAAACTCCCGGAGCACCTCATGTATGAAGTACTGGAATACGGAGGGGGCGTTGACTAGTCCATACGGCATCCCGAGGTACTCGTAGTGTCCAGTGGGTGCGATGAAGGCTGTCTTCCACTCGCCCCCCTCGCGTATCCGGATGAGGTTATACGCGCTGCGGAGGTCCAACTTGGTGAAGACAGTGGCACTACGGAGGTGTTCCAGGGCTGCTGGGACGAGAGGAAGGGGATATCTGAACTTGACAGTAATCTGGTTGAGGTTTCGGTAGTCAATGCAGGGCCACAAGCCTCCCTCCTTTTTCTCCACGAAGAAGAAGCTCGAAGCAGCAGGGGAAGTAGATGGATGGATGTAGCGTTGAGCCAGAGCCTCCTCGATGTATTCCTTCATGGCCTTCTCCTCCGGGATGGAATGGGGATAGATCCTTCCCCTTGGCACTGACTCACGCGGTAGCAGATCAATGGCACAGTCCCATGGCCAATGTGGGGGCAGCTTGGAGGCTCTATTTGGGCAGAAAACATCACTGAAGGGGGCGTAACAAGGCAGTATGTCCACAGAGCGTTTCTCCAGAGGGATCTCAATGGATGTTGCACAGACCGAGAGTGATAGATGGAGCTGAGAGGACAGAACCGGTACCTCGGGAAAACAGTCCATGAAACATGTCATTCTAAACCTAAAAGACTTTTGTCTGTCTTTAGAATACAAATGAATATATTTTTCATTTTCTCATAATTTTTTGTTAATCCATTGAGAGTCTAGATAATAAGTATTTTCAAGCCTCATAAATACAGAGTTATTGTAGAAGTATTCCATTCCGATATTTATATATAAATAAATCTTAAATTATATGATAGCGAACATGTCTGTTCAGAAGAAAATATTGGTCTCCCGGACTTGCAATGGAGGACAAAAATTAAGAGAATATTAAATATATTTATTTGTGTTCCAAAAATTAGCAGAGTTTGTATGGGTCTGGAACAACATGGGGGAAGAATAAATTATGACCATTTTCATTTTTTGGTGAACTTACCCTTTGAAGAGCAGGCCTCCATGTACATGAAAATTTGTGAGGAATGTGAATGTCATGTCTGTTTTAATGTTTTAG
The DNA here is from genome assembly GCF_018340385.1 of Cyprinus carpio. Taxonomy (NCBI): domain Eukaryota; kingdom Metazoa; phylum Chordata; class Actinopteri; order Cypriniformes; family Cyprinidae; genus Cyprinus; species Cyprinus carpio. The sequence goes on from NC_056611.1 coordinate 11,722,562, forward strand.
TAAAGAAGTAGCTTTCTGAAAGCAATATATTTATTTAAACAATATTACACGCCCTCACACTTGTGCTGCCATTATAGCATTCTAGAGCGCTGTGGTAGACAGAGACATTAAACAACCACACAAAGTGTTGAAATTATATAACAGACTATTTACCTATCCTTACTGATGTGAATACACCTCTATCTGAAAATGGATAGTTTAATTAACTGTTTTCTTTTTTCAAATGTTTTTCTCTTTTTAGGCCACTGATGAAGAACTGGTGGTGACTGGAATGAATGCTGGTCAAAGAAGTGAATGTCCTTTTCCCCCAAACTGATGCAACAGTGGTTTTAAAGGAGGACGCTGCCCTGGATGATGTAAAAGATGTCACATGCTAAGCTGATGGGGCTTCTTCATGACTACATCAATTATGCTCAAGAGATCATGAAAACTGACAGTGATGCATGATCTGTATTCATAGACTATGAAACAAACTGTAAGTGTATAATTTGTAAAAACAAAATGTTAAATGCTTGTTCTGTGTTGTTTAGTAGAAATGGAGTTTACACTCTGTCATTCATACACATGCTCACATTCTTTCACACACATGCGTCTGTTAAATGTTATAATATTAGTGTTAATGTTGTGGTTTATTTGTGTCCTGTCATGCCAGAATAGTTTGTAAAGAACATAACTTATCTAATTGTACAATTATTGTATAATAGTGTTTTTGTATATTTTTATACAATATATAAAATGTATATAAAAGTTATATTCAACAAATATTCAATGCTTTATTTATAAACTCTGTAGCTGTTAATGCCATACTTTTCTGCATTTCTTCTTACATGCATGTTACTTTTTGACTTTTCTCTCGTTTTTAATAAATATTTACCTTTTGATAGTTATTCTTTGTGTGTAAAAGTGATTTTATAAGATTTCTAGGTTTAATGCCTAGCCTGATTTGGATTCATTTTAGCCTAGCAATGTAGTAATTTTAAACCATTAAAAGCAACCCAGCATGCTGGGTTACACATAATAACCCAACTTCTTGGGTTAAAACAACCCAACGCTGGGTTCGTCCCTTTTTGACCCAGCGCTGGGTTACAAAATAACGTTTTTGTCACTTTGTTGTTCTTGCGAATGAAACACTGACACAATGATGATCAAGTACATTAGCATTCACAATACCATTGATTTATTGAATAATTAAGTAAATATAATTCCTTGATTTACCTTTGTAATGAAATCCCATTGCTCTCTGCTGTCGTTACCAACAACATCTTTACCTGTGTCGACCACCGTAGCTTTTCTAAAGGGGGGACTGAGCCGTTGGATGCAATTTGCAACCTCACCGCTAAATGCCGCTAAAATTTACACACTGCACCTTTAAAATTCATTCTATATGTCATTGATACACTGACATTACCTATGGAGCCAGAATGATCTCAATAATAATTAATGCAAAAGACGCGATGCACACATGCGTGAGAAATAATTCACGTGTAAGAAAAATATATATTCACAAAACCAATTCACATGCACAAAATAAGAATATATGTTCAAAAAATATGTTTCACAAGTGCAAAACACAATTCACAGAAGTACAACTGTGTACAATTTTTTTTTTTATGTTTTAAATTCACGAGTTTATCATGGGCTGTGAATTGCCTTGAGTTTGTGTGTGTATTTTTGAGACTTTCCTGGCAGCGAATCCTCCCACGTGTGACACTCGTACTCTTTAGCCAGTCAGATTTGAGCCTGTCAGTCGACCAATCATAACCCACTGTGGGCGTATGAATCGCATGCCCTGGGCGTGCCTACCTGGATGCTGATGTCATCAGCGCGAGACCACCGTTCAAGTTACAATAGGGCTTGGGCGCCGCATTGCATTCTGGGACGTGGCGGCCATGTTGATGGCGTCGTGAATGTAAACATACAGCAAGTCGAACGAGAAGAAACAGATTTGGGAGAAAGAAAAAATATGTTAAAAGCGAAAAGGTTGTGGGATTTACAGGGACTACGCTAAGTAGGGATGCCAGGGATCGGTATGTGGACAAAATCGGCACTATTAACGGTTTGGATCAATATGAAAATCCCAACAAAGAGTGGAGCACCGACGAGGAGATGCTTCCGCACTTTTGCATTACAGATATATTCGGCTACCTTGTTTGTTTTGTGAGCACCTACACTTCAGAACAGTTCCGAAGCTACAAGTCATTGGAGTCTCATGTGCAGTTCACAAATGGATGGGTTAAGGAGCTGCAGATCATAAAGCCGGCAAAAACAGTATACAGTAATCCGGACAAAGGTAAACCGCACTCCGCCTAGTTGCTAGTTTACTAACCGTTAGTGCTAACAACCATTCACATGTACTTTTAACTTACTTATGTGTTTCAAAAGTTTAGTTAGTAGCTGTCAACCCTCCCGTTTTTTTCCGGGGTTCTCATGTATTTGAGCTCTTTTCCCGCTGTCTTCCCATTGTAGTATTTAACTGTAAAATATCCCGTTAGCCCTTCCATCGGACCTGTCAGTCTCTGTGCTGTTGTCCTGTTGCTACACAGTTGCCCTTCCAGCAAAACAGATATTTTCAAACCATCGTTTTGCTTAACGTTACTTGAAAGCAACCTTAGCGTGATATTGGCCTTTTTAAGATAACAGCGTGGTTGTTGTGAGAGCATAATTTCACACCAATGTAAGCAAAGTCACGTTAGACATAGCTTCACAATCTCGCTTAGTTAATGCAGCAGTTTTGTAGTACGAATTTTTGCTGTCAGCAGAGGGATAGCAACAGAAAGATGAATGTAGAAATTTTTCGTTTTATTGGATGAGTAGCCCAGGAAATTTCCCTTATTTTCAGTGTTTACTTAAGCTATATAAATTAATATTCAGATATTATACCTCACTTGGTCTCCGTGGTCGCGCCTCCAAGCAGGAAAGCAGTGGCAAGTTAATCCATTTTTTTTCAAAGGGCGATTATGTGTTGCGCTATTACACCCCACAATACAGCAACGGTTTACCATGGTTGAAATAGATTTTTAATTAATCAAATTAAGACACACGGCTGAGAGGGAGTATGTCTAAACACTGCGCAGTAGTCCGAGTAGCAGTAAAGGAGGCCATCAGCATGGCGGCCACGCCAAGTAATGACGTCACGACGCCCAAGCCCTATTCAGCAGAGGTATGTGCAGTTGATCGTTTTATTTCAGTTAACTAGCCAAGTAAAGGTTTATCGTTTTATTTTTGCATGTTTACTTGGAAGTAAAATTGGTCATTTAGACACTTGATAATGTGAACAATGTAAGCCAGCGGCTGCTATGAATACAGATAGTGTTGCCAAAAATGCAGCTACTGTATGTTTGCCACAATGTCTGGCCAAAATAAAAAGAAAGCAATTATATATATTGACCTGTTTTTGTTCAGCAACACTGGGTGGCCAATGTCCAGCCTAGCTGACACTTAGCGCTGAAAGATCCCCACACCTGTCTATAGTGATACCACTCTTGTAACACTCAGCTAATATAACAGACATTAATCCATTATTACAACAGTAAGAAGTGAAATTGAAAGAGTGCTACCATGGCTTAGAAAATTGTGGATTTCCCCGCTCTGTGGAATGCAGATTTCATTTAATCACAAAATCCCGAACAATTAAAGGAAACTGTCAGGAAACTCCAGCCCCTGTCGTTGTTTTCTCATGGAACTGCTGTGCTTCCCCGAGGAGGTTTATTTAATATTATTAATTAAAACTACATTTTTCAAACACTGCCTGAAAAAGGACACATCAAAAGGAGAGCTTTAAGTTATCTTTACCTGTAGAAGATGCTAAAGGCAACACAGACTACATTTGCTGCTGTAGTTTTGTTACTCTGAATTTACTCTGCATCACTTAAAGTACAGCTGTTTTGACATAGGCTTGTCAGATAGTTTGTTCCGTCCATTGCCAGATAGCAAAATTTTTCTGGCCCACTTCTGGGCCACAACCTTGCCTAGGTTCTGGGCCAAAACTGTTTTTTAATTATTTAAAAAAAAACAACAACAACAGCATTATGTAGCAAAGAGGGATGCCATAATTTAGGTCAATTCAGTTCTTATCCAATGGTGTCAGTGCAGCCAAGTCAATAATATTGCTGAATTTTACGAGTCTTCAGCTAAGCAAGACAAAAGGCAACAGTAGCAAAGAACCCAAACCTTATCAAAACCAGGCTCAGTCAGGAAACCAGTTCTCCTCTGGCCAAACAAATGAATGTGGTATGAATATTCCAGGCTGCATCACAAATCAGATTGTGGATTGATATCATCCAGAATATTTCATCCAACAACTTCTGCTTAAAGAAACATGATGCCAGCAGGTGAAGCAGGTAAAAAAGGGTCTGTGCCGAGGGCTTGTCTGATTCTCGCTGAGGATCTGTGCTGGGGCCATCAGTGAGGTCTTCACAGAGGATCTGTCATCTAGTTGACATGCTCTGATGGGCTGACATTCAGGGAGGTGTTGAGGTCATTCTTGGGTGCAGGTCCACCGTCTGGTCTGGGTCAGCTGGCCAATCAGAGCAGATTGTGCTTGTCGGAAGGAGGGGCTTTGTAGAAAATTATTTAATTAGCCTGAAGGTTAAAGAATTAGCCTGAAGGTTTTTCCAAATTGCAGCCTTGAAATATAGGAATATATGTATAAATATATATTGTCCATTGTGCAGGTCCACCGTCTGGTCTGGGTCAGCTGGCCAATCAGAGCAGAATGTGCTTGTCGGAAGGAGGGGCTTTGTAGAAAATGACGTGTTTGAGAGAGGCGGGGCATAGAGGAACTACAATAATGTACAGTATTTGAAAAATTGTGTTTTTTGAACATTAAAGCATGTCAACATATTCTGTTACACCAAATACACAAAATAATGATCTTTAAAATAACATCATATGACCCCTTTAAGGGATTTGAATGATAGACATGTGATAAGTGTGTCATGTGTGTGCAGGGTTAAATGGTTAGTTCAGCCAAAAATGAAAATAATATCACTAATGACTCACCCTCATGTCACTCCAAACCCGTAAGACCTCCGTTCATCTTCGGAACACAGTTTAAGATATTTTAGATTTAGTTCGAGAGCTTTCTGTCCCTCTATTGAAAATGTATGTACGGAATACTGTCCACGTCCAGAAAGGTAATAAAAACATCATCAAAGTAGTCCATGTGACATCAGAGGGTCCGTTAGAATTTATTGAAGCATCAAAAATACATTTTGCTCCAAAAATAACAAAAATTACGACTTTATTCATCATTATCTTCTCTTCCGGGTCTGTTGTGAAAGCGACTGCTGTGACTGTTGACGTATGACGCTGCTGACGTGTTCTCTGGTGCGCCCAATAACAAAGAAAACACGTCAGCAGCGTCGTACGTCAGCGGCGTCACTGCAGTGTTATGAACAACAGACCAGGAAGAGAAGAAAATGCTGAATAAAGTCGTAATTTTTTTTAATTTTTGGACCAAAATGTATTTTCGATGCTTCAAAAATTTCTAACGGACCCTCTGATGTCACATGGACTACTTTGATTATGTTTTTATTACCTTTCTGGACGTGGACACTATACCGTACATACATTTTCAATGGAGGGACAGAAAGCTCTCGGACTAAATCTAAAATATCTTAAACTGTGTTCCGAAGATGAACGGAGGTCTTATGGGTTTGGAACGACATGAAAGTGAGTCATTAATGACATAATTTTCATTTTTGGCTGAACTAACCCTATAAAGAGATGGAACTTTAAACTCACAGTGTGCCTGCCTCCTGAAAAACAGTATGATCTGCCAGTTGGAGTCACCTCTTCATGGTCCCTTTGACCTCCATTTCAGCAGAATTAGCCTGAAGGTTTTTCCAAATTGCAGCCTTGAAATATGGGAATATATGTATAAATATATATTGTAAGGTAATTGTTAAATCTTAAGCATTAGGATTAGGACCAGACCCAGAATTTGCACCTTGATGTCATGTTTGATGAATGTTCATGCACGAGTTCATGCAGCAAAAGATGTCAGATTATGAAGTGCGTTCAGATTAAACTTTTTAATTTGTTTGCTCATAATAATCCAATCCCCACAGCAGTAAAATATGTTAAGTATGATTTTAAGTATGATCACATTGTATTGTATATGCTTTAAAAGTTTTCGTTCACTCTAAAAATGTGAGACTGCTCATCTGCGGTAGACAGATTAGGCCTCCATTCAAGAACAAAAGAAGATGCAATTACATTTTACAACTTTCTCCTACATATCTATAGTGATTTTCCATGTCAGAGCTCCCCCACAGCAGTGTTACCACAAAATAAATAATATTATTAAATTCAGATTGCATACACTGAATTGTCTTAGCGGGTGTAACGCTACAACAGCGTGCTCAGTATAGTTTGACTTACAAACAAATGACTTTTTTTAAAGGTTAAGTGAATTAAATCAGAGCCACCAGTAGCTATAGATATTCATGGCGCCACCAGCGCAGTCCGAAATGATTCAATAGCAATCACTCTTTGAAAAAGACAAATCGAAAGACTGAATTTTTAGCAAACTGGAATATAACTCAATATAATTTAATTAGTTGACATTATCGTGCACTGGATACAGCTCAACAGTTTTTTTTTTCTATTAAGAAATTACATAATGTTTCTAATCTCTAAAGAGACCATACTTATCAACACTCCATCTTGGGATGGAATGGCTTTTCTGACATTATATAATCATCGCAAACCTTCTAACAGAAACATCTAAAAACTATAACGTTACTCTTTGTGACATTTAAAACATCAAACAACACTAGATTGTGCATTAAATGATGTTTTATTAACAAGATTGGGAGGAGCACGTCAGATAATTAGCCTGATCAACAATGGTGGACCACAATCAAGTAATCAATACCACAGCATAAATACCGCTGACTTACCTCTATCCATTGACGGTTTATCAGCATCTTGGTCCGCTCGTTAGCACCATGTCTCAAAACCGAGATTCTTCGTCCAAAGGCCCATCCAGTTCTTCTCCGGTCTCATCGCTGCAGCCAGCCGGGCCTACAGCCACTTCTCCTCAGCGTGGCATGCCAATTGAGCCCCAGTCTTCAACCCGCGGGCGCGGTGCAGCGCGAGCAGCCACTCGCCTCCCGCGCCCCGGATTCAGCCACCGAAAAAGTGCAAGCTCTTGGCCGCCACCACCGCCGATCTCAGCTCCGCTGCACAGAACTTTAAATCCAGACCCCACAGCCCAGGCAAGAGCTTGGTCGAACTGGCCGTCGAATACAACCCTGCCGCCCACTCCATCCTGCTCTGGGCCTGCGGTTCAAGCTAGCGCTCGGCCGAACTGGCTGTCGAATACTGCCCCGCCTCCCGCTCCTTCCAGCCTTGGGCCCGCGGCTCAAGCAAGCGCTTGGCCGAACTGGCCACAAAACACAGCCCCGCCTCTCGCTCCTTTCAGCTCTGGCCCTGCGGCCCAAACAAACCCCTAGGCGTACTGGCCACAAAACACAGCCCCGCCTCTCGCTCCTTTCAGCTCTGGGCCCGCGGCCCAAGCAAACGCCTGGCCGAACTGGCCAGCAAACACAGCCCCGCCGCCCGCTCCTTCCAGCTCTGGGCCCGCGGCTCAAGCATATGCCTGGCCGAACTGGCCACCAAACTCAGCCCCGCAGCCCGCTCCTTCCAGTACTGGGCCTGCAGCTAAAGCAAACGCTTGGCAGCACGCGCTGCCAAACTCAGCCCCGCCCCCAGTCGCCTTCACCACTCTTCTCTAAGCGAAATCCCCTTACTCACTCTTCACGGCTACACCAGTGCCCGCCCCACCAAACGCTGCCACCTCCGAACCTCCCCAAGTGACTCATAACATCCGAGCCCAGATACTAGCAGGTGCGGGTGTCGATCTCTCATCTCTCCCACTCCCGATTCAAACCGACAAATAGACTGCGGAGATTTCTCAGTCACGTTAAAAAATACAAATCCCCTTTCATCCCGAATACTTTCTTTTTCCGAATTCACCATCGCATTTAACCATTTCACTAAAATAATCTGTTCCCCCACAGGCGACGCGAACTCAATGACTACTTGTCAATAATAGCCGAGCTCGCATTGTCCTATGAAGGGGGCCACTTTTATACTTACCAAAAGCTTTTTTCCGCTAAATTTGCAGTTCGAGTCGCCCAGTGGAACCAGTGCCCTTACTGGGAAGGACTCGACTCAGAGTTTAACAGCCGGATATTTTTAGGCTGCAAGAGCATTTCCTGCGCAGTTTGCAGGTCAGTGGCCCACTCTACTACTACTTGCCCACAAATAATTACCAATACACCCCAATACTCCGATACTCCCCCCACAAAATCCACCAGTTAAGTCCCAAGATCCGCGACTTCAGCAAACTCGGGTACAGCCCCACCAGAAGCAGAAAACAGGCAGCTACGCATTGCATTCAACAACGGGAAGTGCACCAGACAGCACTGCCGCTACCTACACACCTGCAAATTTTGCGGCGGAGCCCACGCTCGCATTGTTTTCCCAGTGTATAAAGCCATGAATAAAAAATCAAAAAATGATCTATCGACTCCTGTGAATATTTATCCCATGACCATCGAACTAGCTCACCATCTTGACAAAGAATTGACTAATTATCTCCTGTCGGGTAGTATGCGAGCTTTCCCAAAACATGGTCTGCCATAATCTCCTGTCTGCCCACGCAGAGCCCGACGTAGTAATTACCCTAATCAAAAAAGAAGTTAAGTCAGGCTTCATGACGAATTTTCTCTCAAGTACCAAGACATAGATCAGGCAGTCGAACTGATTAAAATTGCGGGCCAAGGAGCCTGGCTTGCAAAAATAGACATCACTTCTGCCTTCAAAATGATGCCTATTCACCCGGACTTTTGGCACCTGTTCAGAATCCGATGGCTTGGGAAATACTATTTCGCCGTCCGGTTAACCTTCGGATGCAAAAGCAGCCCCAAAATTTTCTATATGCTATCTGAAGCCGTTTGCTGGATCTTGTCCAATAATTATGCAATTCCACATATTATCCACCTCCTAGACGATTTTCTGGTCATTTCACCTCCTAAGGCAATTCCAGCCGCCCATATCCTCACAGTCCAAAAAGTTTTTTCTGAGCTTGGGATCCCCTTCGCTCAGGAAAAAACCATGGGTCCCGCTACATCCATTGAGTTCCTCGGTATCAACCTAGACTCGGCTAAATTTCAGCTCTCCCTGCCAAAGGAGAAGATCGATAGAATAATCCTCGTCTCCTCCACCTTCCTCGGCAGCCCAAGCTGTTCTAAACGCAAACTCCTTTCCCTGCTCGGGCACTTAAATTTTGCAATGCGCATTATTCCACAAGGACGCCCCTTCATCACGCATCTCCTAGCACTCGCATCTTCAGTTCATGCGCTTGAGGACCTCATCCTCTTATCCCACACTTGCCGCGACGAACTTAAATTATGGATAATGTTCCTTAGACAATGGAACGGGCTTTCACTTTTCTATAACAAACTAGTGTCGTCTCCCATCGACATACAGCTATTTACAGACGCAGCTCCCTCAATCGGTTTCGGAGGTTTCTACCAAGGACGTTGGTTCGCGTCCACATGGCCCCCCCAGATGCAGGACTCGACCCAGTCCTCAGCTCTTTTCGAGCTCTACCCCCTCGTAGTAGCAGCCTTCCTGTGGGGGAACAAATGGGCGTCTAAAAGCATCTTAGTGCACTGCGACAACGAAGCAGTCGTTCAGTGCATTAACAAAGGCCGTTCCCACTCTCCCGCCCTCATGCCTCTCCTTAGACGTCTAATATGGATTGCAGCATGCGACCAATTTATAATAATCGCGAAGCACGTTCCAGGTTCAGAAAACCAAATCGCTGACTCCTTGTCTCGTTTTCTGTTTCAGAAATTCAGGACGCTGGCTCCAGAGGCGGACCAATTCCCCACTCCAGTTCCTCACTATTCTGAATTAATATTCCCGTAACCCACCCTCTTAAAACACTCCTCGAAGCATCGCTTGACACTATTCTCCAGGCAGTTTCTCCCAGAACCCTCCAGTCATACGTGACCGCGTGGAGATGCTTCAAGGCATTTCACCTCACTTATAACATTCCGTTCCCTGATTTTTCCCTTCTCTCTATCACCTCTTTTATTTAGTTTCTCAATGGTGTTAAGGGTCTCCAAGTCGGTTCAATTAAAAGCTACCTGAGCAGAGTCCAGTTTTTTCACAAACTGATGTTCGGCGCTCCCTCACCCGAAATAAACAATTCGCAAACCTCCCTCTTGATCAAAGGGATCCAGCGATCCCAGCCCACCCATCCCGACACTAAGAAACCCATAACGCTAGATATCCTCACAAAATGTATCCACACCCTCCGCACAAATGACCAACCCCACACGATCGACGCCATGTTCATCCTAGCATTTTTCGGTTTTCTTAGGTGCTCGGAGCTCACAATCTCTTCAAGTTTCAATCCAAAAAACAACCCTACAATATCAGACCTAACCGTGTTCGACGACGAAACAATCACTTTTTTAACCCTCTGAAGTCGATTAACGCGTATACGCGTTTTGGGGTATTTTCTCCTGATAACCCCAAAAAGAACTTAAATTACACTTTCAGTTTTGATCGTACAGATAAGAGCAATACATCAATCGAATCTGTAAAGGGTCTACTTTTTTTTGTATACAGACATAATAACAACAAAACTTTGTGCATTTATAAAATAAAGATAACATACAAGGAGTGCTGTCTGCAGCCTTTGTCTGCGCTGATCTTCAGTTACAAACGCGTCATTAAAATGAACTGTAACTCAGTGAATACTCAACACAGAGACATGAGAGAGATATCTATAGAAAGCCTGACATGTCTACTTTTAAACTAAACAAGTGCTGCCGAAAACAAATATTCTGTGATAAAGTAATCCATATGAAAACAACGCGATGTCCGTTTTTCACGTCTCCCTTCATTATCTTCTAATGCGACCACGCCCCCGCGCCGAGGCGCGCTATTGAGATTCAAATGTTTCACTGAAGCGCGCGGCTTTTGAATACGCCCACACAACAGAAGACAACGCAGCGAGACTGTTCTTCAAGTTTTTTTTTTACTGTTTGCTTCGCGATGAGAGGAATAAGACATTATTCACCCCAAAAAGATGTGATGTGGTTGAGGATTTGAGATTTGGATTTCCTCAGAAAAAAAGAATGAAGCACTTTATTCAGCAGAGATCATAAACATGAGTAAGTCTATTTTATTTATTTATATACTTGTAGTAGTTTTCACATAACGTGTAAACATTTTACTAGTTAGACTTTTTCCAAAGACTTTTTCCAAAATATTATTCCTGATTAAATGTATAATCAAGTGAAATATTATGAAGTTTCAATAACAATATACACTACTAATGCATTCAAAAGCTTGATGTAAATAATATAAATGTAACAAATAAATGTAACTGTAACAAATGTAACAAATAATAATGTTCTTTCAATTTATCCCCCTAAAAAACCTGAAAAAAATATTCTCAGCTCTTTTCAACATTGATAATAATATAATAACTAATAATAATAATAATAATAATAATAATAATAATGATAATAATAACAATAAATGTTTTTTTTTTTGTAGAAAATAAGATTGTTTAAAAGGATTTCTGAAGGATTGTGTGACTGGAGTAATGATGCAAAAAATTCAGTTTGAAAGTCAGCTTTGATTGTTCCTAATAAACTGTTTAACTGCACTCACAAGTGAATATTAAATTATGTTGTGGGATAATTAAATATATTCTAAATAAACTACAAACATAAAATTATATACATTTATTTTGTCCTCACATTCTTTCTTGTAACTCATCCCTCTCAGTGACACAGCTGACTGAATGGTTCTATTATAGTAAAACTGTAGTAAACCATGGTTTTTTGGCGTGTTGACTACCATTTGTATAACCACAGATTTACTACAAATACCATGGTTAAACTATATTCAACATAGAAACACCATAGTAAAATTTCAAATACCATAATACAACTATACAAACCATAAACACTTGGTTTTATTTGTAGTAAAACCATGGTTAATTTTCGTAAGGGGCAGCTCATTATGCAGGTCTTTGTCTTCTCAGGTGTGAATTCATGATAGTTGACGCCTACTCGCATATGACTTTTACCAACAAAAAGTGTCTTAGAAAATTTAAATCAATATATTGTTTTCTGTAAGTGAGTAAACAAGATGATTTTCACATCATTTAGAAAAAAAAATTCTAGGCTACAAGCTCCAGTTCTCAAAAGCCCTGGGAAACCAATTTTCTGTATGTGTTTTATTGCCTTATTCAAGTGATTTAACATTTTTTAGTTTTTAACTAACCACGCATAACATTTTTTTTTTTCTCAAAAACACAATCATGTACATACATGCTGCTCACATATTATTATAGCCCAGTTTGTGCTGATTACAGTGAGATTAGACTTTAGCCATTTAGATATTTATAAGAAACTGAAAAAAGCACAAATGTCAGGGCATGACAAAACTTCTCCAGGCCCCAAAAATACCCTTAGACTCCAGAGGGTTAATCAAACAAAGCAAGACAGACCAAGCCAAGGAAGGTCATTTTATTTATATTTTCAATCTCCCCTCTCCAATCCAGCCTTACCAATCCATCTTGGCAAACCTACGCCTTAGGAATTCTCAGGCAAAATCCCCGCTCAAACCACTATTCATTGACGACTCTAAAAAACCAGTCACTTGATTCTGGTTCCAAAAACACCTCAGATGCGTCCTGCAATTATCGGGTATCTCGGCAAACAATTTCTCCACCCATTCTTTTCGCATCAGGGCAGCAACTTCAGCAGCCCAAAAAGACCTCTCCAAGCAGCAAATCCAAACTCTTGGAAGATGGTCTTCAGAAGCATACCAAAGCTATATCAGAACTAACCAGTTCCACATAAAGAAAGCCCACCAAAACCTCATCGGCCACCAAAATATATATAGACGTACCCATCCGATACCGCAAGCACTAAGCTCCTGTCGAACACCGGCGAGAGCTTCGCTACTAAACAACCTTAACTTTCCCCTCTCATGGTCGGAGATACTCACCCATCTGGTGTCGCAAGTATTAAACTCCCACCGGATGCCGGCGAGAGCCTCCCGGCTAGATAACCTTACCTTTTCTATTCTATGGTCAGTGAGGCTTACCCCTTCGATGCCAGGAGCTCAAACTCCCATCCGATGCCGATGAGAGCCTCCCGACCAGACGCATGGAGTCGGAACTCCCATCGGACATAGGTGAGAGCCGCCCGGCTACTCTACATTGCTGTTCCGTCTTACGCCCGGAGAGGTTTACCCATTCGATGCCTGGAGCTCCCATCAGATGTTGGTGAGAGCCTCCCGGTCAGACAACCTTACCTTTTCCGTCTTTCGGCCTGCAAGGCTTACCCGTTCGATGCATGGAGTTGGAGCTCCCATTGGATGTAGGTGAGAGCCTCCCGGCTAGACAACCTTTTCCGTCCTTCAGCCAGAGAGGCTTACCCGTTTGATGCCGGGAGCTTGAGCTCCTATCGGACGTCGGTGAGAGCCTCCTGGCTAGACAACCTTACCTTTTCCATCCTTCGGCCAGCGAGGCTTACCCATTCGATGCATGTGCTCCCATCGGACGCCGGCGAGAGCCTCCTGGCCAGACAACTGTTACCTTGCCATGTTTTTTCGGTCGCCAAACCGATCTACCCAATATGCAAGCCGTCCGATGCCGCGAGTATCAAGCCCCCCATCGGACATCGGCAAGACCCCCACGGCCACTCAAACCCTCCTTTTCCATCCTACAGTCGTCGAGGCTTGCCCGTCTTATGCCTTGAGTAGCAAACTTCCATAAGACGTTGACGAGAGTCTCACGGCCACACAAACTTACCTTTTCCATTCTATGGCCTGCGAGGCTTACCCAGCCGATACAGTGAGCAGGAAGTCCCTGTTGGATGCTGGCGAGAGCCTCCTGGCCACTTAAAGTTACCGCTTCCGTCTTACATCCGGAGAGGCTTACCCGTTCGATGCGTGTGCTCCCTTTGGATGTTGGCGAGAGCCTCCTGGCCAGATAACCTTTACCTTTCCATTCTACGGTTGGCGAGACTTACCCATTCGATGCGTGTGCTCCCTTCGGACGTTGGTAAGAGTCTCCCGGCCACACAACCTACCTTTCCATTTGACAGTAGGCGAGGCTTAACCGTCCGACGCTACGAGTCTCGACCTCCTGCCAAACCCTGCCTAAAAAACCCTCTCAGCTATCCTCACATCTTTATGCTATTTTCGGGGGGCATTCTTAATCTCGCGGATGTCCTTCGTTCAATTGCTTTTTGGGGGGTACTCTAGGTTCGGGCCATTCCTGAGCTCAGAGCCCTTCCCCGGACAGCACGCCAAATACGCATTCCATATCTCAGCTAATAATATGTAAGCGTGAACTAGTGAAATGATGTTTTATTAACAAGGTTCGGAAGGAGCGCGTCAGATAATTAGCCTAATCAACACCGGTGGACCACAATCAAGTAATCAATACCACAGCATAAATACCGTTGACTTACCTCTATCCATTTAGGGTTATCAGCATCCCTCCTCCACCCCAACTCCTCACTTCAAGTTCACTTTACAACTAGACTGGGAAGGGGGGGGGTACTCTAGGTTTGGGCCATTCCCAAGCTCGGAGCCCTTTCCCGGACAGCACGCCAAATACGCATTCCATATCTCAGCTAATAATATGTAAGCGTGAACTAGTGAAATATATTTAAAGGGGGACCCTGCTGACATGTTTTATTTGTTATTGGGCGCGCCAGAAAACACGTCAGCAGCGTCACCATTTAAACATACGTCAACAGTCACAGCAGTCGCACTCACAACAGACCCGGAAGAGAAGACAATGCTGAATAAAGTCATAATTTTTGTTATTTTTGGACCAAAATGTATTTTCAATGCTTCAACAAATTCTAACTGACCCACTAATGTCACATGGACTACTTTGATGATCTTTTTATTACCTTTCTGGACATGGACAGTATACCGTACATACATTTTCAATGGAGGAACCGAAAGCTCTCGGACTAAATCTAAAATATCTTAAACTGTGTTCCGAAGATGAACGGAGGACTTACGGGTTTGGAACGATATGAGGGTGAGTCATTAATGACATAATTTTCATTTTTGGCTGAACTAACCCTTTAATTAATTACCTTTTGCAGCTTAAGTATTCCTCTTGAAAACTGTGCCCACCGAAACCTCCTCAGGATTTAACCGCCAAATATTTCTCTCAGTTGGCTGAGTTCCTTCATTCTAGCAGCGGCCCGTCTGTGATAAAACAAACTCGGGCCGAAGGTAAATACACACAACTACACTAAGTGTGGACCTGCCGCGTGTACAACAGCTTTCAGTCGAGAATGGTCCATAGTGAAGAAGCCATCTTTCAGCCAGAAATGTTTTGTAGAGTCTGCGCGGCTCTGGCCCATTATCTTCTCACTGACATCGAGATTGAGCCAACAGTGCCGCATTTCAGCCGGAATCGGCCCGAGTGTGCTTGCTTTCTGGGATGCTACTGTTATCACCATCGATCGCGGATCAATTTGGCGGATTCACTAACATAATTTTTTTTAATCAACAACTAAGGTCATATCAGATCATCATGAGGTTACACTATCATTGAACTACAGAACATTTGTTACCAGGTATAAAGATCTGGTGTTACCGGTAGTACCTTTGGTTAAGATTTTTTGAAGGAAGACATGCTAACTGCTGCTGAAGAACTGTTACGCTACAACCTTCAATAAATTCTTCTCCCCATAAGAACTTTGGTCAAGCGTATTTTTTATTTTTTTTTTGTATTAGAGAAATCTAGTACATTGGCGAGCCACCTAAAAGAGTGCTCAGCCAAATAGAGTCAAATCTAACACTTATTAAAGGAATAGTTCACCCAAAAATTTACTCATCCTCAGGCCAGCCAAGATGTAGATGGGTTTGTTCCTTTTTTGGAATAGATTTGGAGAAAGAAACAAAGCGAAGATTGAAAGTTAAAACTGCTTAAAGATGGATTTGTTTCTTACAAACACACAGCTTTTCACTTCACAAGAAGCTAATTGATGGACTGGAGTCGTGTGAATTACTTGTGGATTATTGTGATGTTTTTAGCAGCTCGTTTGGACTAGACATGGGCCGATTACCGGTTTCAAGGTATACCGCGATTTGAAAATGTCACGGTTTCAAAACCACTAATATTTTTCATTATACCGTTCCTGCGGTATGCGCTGTTTTCCATGTCTCCTCAATGACTGAAAGAGTAGGAATTCCTCAGGCTGAGTGCAGTGAAGAGAGTAATACTGATCCCACCTCCTCCGTGTGTGTAGGATGGCTGAACTTAAGGAGCTGCCCCCGGAACTTAAGGCCCGTGTACACATTCAGCGTTCCTTTCCGTCTCGCCCACAGCCACATCTCCACAGCTTTCAAAAGTATACTTAACCGCAGATGAACACAGACAGATGAGCTCGACACATGTGCAGTACCACGGGGTGCGCAGCTGTCCGCGAGCACTCTTGATGAAGAAAATAACATAATGCAGACAGTGCACGGATGGCCAAATACTTTGGCATTCATGCGATCGGCAACCGGCCGTTTTTTGCAATGCAATAATTTTCCAAAATGTAATTTATGTGAAAATATGAAGTCAGGCAAGAGACGCTGAAGACGGACACACAGAGAAAAATACTGTAGCAGACAGATCACTCACTGTTCATGATACACAAACTATTGGAAGAAAATCCTCAATATTGATTTGGGGGTTTATATGAATGTGTTTCTGAGAGGAGCCGACTGTCTTCTGAAAAGTTTACATGGTATTTTCTTTTCATCTCGTCTCTGTAAAGTTCATATTAAAGCAGTGTTTCAGCGTAGCTTTGTTTACAGCGGTAACCGAGGAAACGCTGTACCTGGTCTGTATCCTGGTCTCGGTGTTCCAGAGGCGCCTCCTGCTGTCAGAGAGAGAATATGCATCTCATTCAGAGCTTCTGCTTTTTCTTTCATTCAGGCATGTAGTATAATTTCACAAAGCTTGTCAGAACATTCTGTTTTTGCTTCAAATTGTGTTATTATTAAGTCCAATTTTGTGTATGATTATTATTATATAACTAAATGATATGTATATGAATTATATAACTAAAATGTATTTTTAGGATACAAATCAAAGAAAAAATAAACTAATTCTACTATTTCTAATATTCTGTATGTTGCTCAAAAACAAAATATATTGTGTCCAGCAGAATTATTTTTTATTTTTTTACCCAGTCGTTTAAAAATAACAACAATACCATGATACCGTAAAACCATGATATTTTTGTTTATGGTTATCATACCGTCAAAATCTCATACGGGCCCATGCCTAGATTGGACTCTCATTCTGACAGAACCCATTCACTGCAGAGGATACATTGGTGAGGAAGTTATGTTAGGAAAAATGTTTCCAAATCTGTCTGATAAGAAAACAAAATAATCTACATCCTTGATGGCCTAAGCGGGGAGAAATTCTCAAAAAATTTTTGGGTGAACTACTTCCTTAACAGGAATTTGCTAGCCTTCCTGTAGCTCTGTAATTAGATCATGGAACTAGTAACATCAAGGTCATAGGTTTGATTTTTTGAATAAGTTCCTTTGAATAAAAGTGTCTACATAAATTTAAATGTTGCTTTTCATCAGTACTGGGGCACAGTAGCCACCTTTCAGATGTATTTAATTATAAAACCCTTTATAATCTATAATAACATTAAACTTATTTCATATTTTCTATAAAACATCTGCAATTCTGGCCAAACTAAAGATACATTGTGTGTGAATTTGCACGTTATAATGTAAGCATCATTAATGACTCCTTTTGTTTAATAATAATAATAATAAGCTGATTAGTGAAATGAAAGAAGGATTTAATAAGAAAAAAAAAATGAGAATGATTATTAATGGTCTCTAACTGGCCTGTTTAGCTAAGCCCTTTAAACACTTCTTATTTAGTGGTACAGTTCTGCATGATTTGTAGATATTTAATAGTTTACACTTTGCGTAAACATTTGTAATTTGTTTTTAAAAGGTAACTTTACATTCTTAAGGACTCTACACTGCTGACATTTCTTTTCAGGAGCACTTGTGATCTGATCATTGACAGAAATTAACCTTCCCATTATAAGACGATATTTGACTATTTTAACCTTTGTAATTCCTCTTACTTTATTAAATGTATGTCATCTTTTGTGCCAAAAAAAAAAAAATAATAATTTATACATTTTTTTTATTGAAAATTTTAATTAAACAATAAATTCAATTAAAATAATAAAATACAACAGGAAGAATAAGTTACTAGTCAAATGAACAATTCAACTTTGCATGGCACAGAAGAGCACAAATGTGGTATTAAGGAATATTTACAGACTTTTTGACAAGACTCAGAGGTGGCATTACTGCATTTCGTAATAAAAATGTTATGAAATTAATGTTTTAAATATAAAGTTTTGAATATAGAAATATTTAAATGACTCAATTTATACTTTAAAAATAAAACTGAAACTGCCAGTAGGTGGCAGCAAGTCACTGTCTTTGTCACTGAATAATTAATTCAATCGATTAGCTCAAACGGCTGATTCATTTAGGAACGAAGCAAGTGGCTCTCTTTATGAATGGGTCGTTGAATCATTGACTCACTAGACTTGTTCAAAAATGCAGATTAATTCGTAAAAACGAAACAGTGCTGTGTTCGCTGCTGTAACTTTGGAACTATTTTTGTTGACAAAATAGAACACAATCAGACAACAGTGTTCCTAAAATGTAAGTCACTTAATAACTTTTGTATAAGATAAAAAAAAAAATTATAAAATGGTCGTATAAATTTTAAAAGCTTTTAAAAGCTGTCTTAGTTCATCGTGATCTTACAAACTTCCATTTTAATTAATGAAGCTCTCTGCATAGTCTCTACAGTTTGTTTGTTATAATGAATGACAAAAACTGCAATCTGATTTCAAGATCTGTGTTGCCAGGAGCAGCATGAGTACCGAACGAGAGGCATTTCTATTGGCTGCAGTCTGCAGGTATTATGGCCAATCACAAAAGATGGCATTGCACAGCTAACCATAGATACAAATATATCGCGCTAGGTTTATTTGCAGAACTGGGATTGCTTTCATAGTCTTTTGAATGGATAAAATATAAAAATCACTTTAATTTCCAAATAAACCTAACCAGTTGGCAATGAAACACCGTCCCCCTCTCGAAATTCACCCCCTGGACTCCACCCCCCCATTTCCAACCCTGAGTATAGTATTTTTTACTTTAAAACATACAACAATTTTACGGTCTTTTCTTCAGTAATATATTTTAATACAATAAAAAAATTTACTTGTAATTCATTGCCCAATTGTCTATTTACTGAAAAACTGTACAAATTGTAAATTACTATATTTCATCAGGTCTCAGTAAATAATAAAAATAAGCAATGACAATGGTGTAATTTGTTTTTAATTGTTTAATTGTAAAATTTAAATAACATTTCAATATTCTTGCAGTTTTCTTCACAAACTCGTTTTTCTTAAAACTACAACAACATTGTGATGAGTGGGGCAGGGGCCGAGAACCATGGGAACGGGTCGAGGCCGGTGGAGTGATTGGAGATGAGCGACACCTGTGCGACTCACCAGTCTCGAGTCCCACGGAGGAGATAAAAGAGGATAAAGAAGGATAAAAAGAGGAGGTATGACAGAGAAGGATGAGAGAGGACCAGGCCTACGTTTCATTTTGTGTTTTGGTATCCGTGAGGGGCTGTCACACTATTTTCAGTCGCACTGTTTTGAGTTTATATGGTTATTAAAGTTTCATTTGAATGTTCGCCGGTTCCCGCCTCCTTCTTCCTGTGATTATGAAGTTTGGACGTCGTTACACTGGTGCCGAAACCCGGGAGGAAGGAGGGACACGCTGCCGAAGATCCTTCGCCGCTCATCTCCAATCACTCCACCGGTCTCGACCCGTTCCCACAGCTCTCGGCCCCGCCCCACTCATCACAAACATTTATACACAAGTTTCATATTACAGCATTTTAAACCAATTCATGAATAAATTCAGTTATAAAAATTTTAAAAACTTACAAATTCAAAAAACTCTCCCGAGTAGAATGTGTTTGCTCATAGTAGCAACTGTTCAAACCTGTAGTAACATTTATACAAAAGAGTTTCATATTATAGTATTTTAAAACAATTAATGAACAAATTCAGTCATACGGACAATCTTTATAACTTAAAAATTTATAGAATATATTTGCTCTCAGTAGCTTAATAGTTTTGAAGTAGGCTCTTATTGATAACAGCCAGGCTAGTCTTCCTGTCAGTCTAACATACCTGGAACCATGGCAGATTGAATGACAGCAGTTGTTGAATTGGAGGTGACCACCCAGCTTTTTTACAAATTGGAATTTTAAGCTTAGCAATAGAATATAAAAACAACTTGAACAAAAGTTGCTAGGCAACAATGACACGCATCTTCAACCGCATGAAAAAGTCGCAAAAACTGATATTATACGCTGTCTGTAATGCAAACTGTCAATTTGACCGCCATTCAAGGTAGAAATAGTCAGAACTCTTCTGTGTTTTGTAGTTTTAATAGAATAACAACGTTACAATAAAATATATACACATTTAGGAAAATTCAGGGTATTAGTTATGTTGGTTTTATTTCAATAAAGTTTTACATTGCGAAATTTAAAAATGGTTAATAAGCCTGCCTTGGTAGTTCTAGTGTTAAAGGGATAGTTCACTCAAAAATGAAAATTACCCCATGATTTACTCACCCTCAAGCCATAGGTGGATATGGCTTTATTCTTTCAGACGAACACAGTCGGAGTTATAATTGACTGAAACCTGGCTAAAACCAAAATTGACTGAAACCTGGCTAAAACCAAATGATTATATTGGTCTAAATGAGTCTACTCCACCAAACTACTGTTATAAACATGAGCCCCGTCAGACTGGTTGTGGGGGAGGTGTTGCAACAATATATAGTGATATTCTCAATGTTACCCAGAAAACAGGATACAGGTTTAAAATCATTTGAAATACTTATGCTTAATGTTACACTGTCAGATATGCAAAAGAAATCTATTATATCTCTTTCTCTGGCTACTGTGTATAGACCACCAGGGCCATATACAGAATTCCTTAAATTTCCTCTCAGACCTGTTGGTTACCGCTGATAAAGCGCTAATTTTCTGAGATTTTAACATTCATGTTGATAATACAAATCATGGATTAGGACTTGCGTTTACTAACTTATTAAACTGTTTAGGAGTAAAGCAAAATGTCACCGGGCCCACTCATCGTTTTAATCATACGCTAGATTTAATTATATTGCATGGAATCGATCTTACTGACATAGATATCGTACCTCAAAGTGATGATGTTACTGACCATTTCCTTGTATCGTGCATTTTGCATATTGATGATAATAACTATATAGCTTCGCGTTATCGTCCGGGCAGAACTATTGTTCCAGCCACCAAAGACAGATTCACAAATTACCTTCCTTACCCATAAAAACTGCTCTGTGTACCCATAAATACACATGAACTAGACGAAATGACTGGCAACATGGGCACTATCTTCTCAAATACATTAGAAGCTGTTGCCCCCATCAAATTGAAAAAGGTTAGAGAAAAACGTACTGTGCCATGGTACAACAGTAATACCCACGCTCTCATGAAAGAAACTCGTAGTCTTGAGCACAAATGGAGAAAAACTAACTTGGAAGTTTTTAGAATTGCGTGGAAAAACAGTATGTCCAGCTATAGAAAGGCTCTAAAAACTGCCAGGGCTGAGCATATCCACAAACTCATAGAAAATAACTAAAACAATCCAAGGTTTTTATTTAGCACAGTGGCTAGATTAACAAATAACCAGATGACACCCGATCTAAATATTCCCTCACAGTTAAATAGTAATGATTTTATGAACTTCTTCACTGATAAAATAGATAACATCAGAAATACAATAACAAATGTAGATTCTACAGCGTCTAATACTTTAGTTTTATCCATCGCACCCAAAGATAAACTGCAGTGCTTTACAACTATAGGACAGGAAGAGCTAAATACACTTATCACTGCATCTAAACCAACAACATGTTTATTAGATCCTGTACCCACTAAATTACTGAAAGAGTTGTTACCTGTAGCAGAAAAACCGCTTCTCAATATTATTAACTTGTCGTTATCTTTAGGTCACGTCCCAAAACCATTCAAGCTGGCGGTTATTAAGCCTCTTATTAAGAAACCACAACTAGATCCTAGTGAACTGGCCAATTACAGACCCATTTCAAATCTTCCATTTATGTCTAAAATTTTAGAAAAAGTTGTGTCTGCTCAATTGTGCTCCTACCTGCAAAAAATGATCTCTATGAAGAATTTCAGTCGGGTTTTAGGCCCCATCATAGCACAGAAACTGCACTTGTTAAAATTACAAATGACTTGCTTATTGCATCAGACCAAGGCTGCATCTCATTGCTAGTTTTACTTGATCTTAGTGCTGCGTTCGACACCATAGATCACGACATACTCATAGATAGATTACAAAACTATACAGGTATCCAAGGGCAGGCTTTAAGATGGTTTAGATCCTACCTGTCCGATCGCTACCACTATGTTTATCTAAATGGGGAGTCATCTCATTTATCACCAGTAAAATATGGAGTGCCACAAGGATCTGTCCTAGGTCCTCTGCTATTTTCAATATACATGTTGCCCCTTGGTAATATCATTAGAAAATATGGGATTAGTTTCCACTGTTATGCTGATGATACTCAACTATATATCTCAACAAGACCAGGTGAAACTTAAAAATTAACTAAGCTAACAGAGTGTGTTAAAAATGTAAAAGATTGGATGACCAATAATTTTCTCCTATTAAATTCAGATAAGACAGAGATATTACTTATTGGACCAGAAAACATTACACAGAATCTCGTAGATTACAATTTGCAAATAGACGGATGTACTGTTACTTCCTCTACATTCAAAAATCTGGGTGTTATATTAGACAGTAACTTGTCTTTTGAAAAATCATATTTCCCATATTACAAAAACAGCATTTTTCCATCTTAGAAACATTGCCAAGCTATGAAACATGTTACCTGTTTCTGATGCAGAAAAGCTAGTTCATGCGTTCATGACCTCTAGACTGGACTATTGTAATGCACTTCTAGGTGGTTGCCCTGCATCCTCAATAAACAAGCTACAGGTAGTCCAAAATGCAGTGGCTAGAGTCCTTACCAGGTCAAGAAAATATGATCATATTACCCCAATTTTTACAGTCTCTGCACTGGCCACCTATTAAGTTCCGTATCAGTTACAAAATATTATTACTTACTTATAAGGCCCTTAATGGCTTAGCTCCTGCGTACCTAACTAGTCTTCTACCATGCTACAACCCATCACGCTCCCTAAGGTCACAAAACTCTGGACTTTTGGTAGTACCTAGGATAGCAAAGTCCACTAAAGGAGGTAGAGCTTTTCCGCATTTGGTTCCCAAACTCTGGAATAGCCTTCCTGATAATGTTCGGAGTTCAAACACACTTCCTCTGTTTAAATCTAGATTAAAAACACACCTCTTTGGCCAAGCATTCAAATAATGCATCTCATAATTTTGGACTGCAGTTATATCTGATCAAATGCGCATTATTATTCTTTAGCTTGGGTTAAACTAATTAATTTTACTTGGCTGGAACAGCAGCTAAGCTAATTATGTCTCTATTTGTTTCTCTGTTTTGCCACGGGATTTACATAGTGTTAATCGTCTGTTTGTTTACGTCTTTTATTGATTTTTCTGAACATTTCTGCCGTATGCACATAAACTGACAGTCACCACTGATAAGCTACTACTAAATATTGTAGAAACTTAATTTTCTGTAAAGTTGCTTTGCAATGATTTGTATTGTAAAAAGCGCTATACAAATAAACTTGAATTAAATTGAATTGAATAATAAATTTTAACGTGGCTCTTCCAAGCATTATAGGCCTCGTTTAAACTGCAGGTCTTGATGCCCAATTCTTTGTTGCCTACATCCGTTTTTTTTGGCTGTCTGTTTACATGTTCTTTCAACCCATACAGAAAGGTAATATATTCACATATATGTGAAACACTGTAAAATATATTGAAATATATTTTGAAAATATATTTTACATAAAATTCATGTTGTTTGTTTAATTATGTGTTTATGTAAAATTATATTCACGCCTCATGCAATATATTTTTAATCATTGCATTTTTGCAATGCAGACTAATTTCATTTTTTAAACTATAGGGTTACGATTTCTCATATTCTCATTGAATTTACAGTTTGTTGTAGGCCTGCTCTCCACTTAAAAAAATAAGTGATCAAGTTTCAGGACATTTTATCTGTCTTTTATGTACTTATTATGTGAACACTAGTAACTTTGACTTGTTTGACTTGTGCGCACGTTGAACATTCCAGTCGCATTTAAATTGGAGATAAGGGAGTTACCATGGAAACGGGGCATCAAGTCAGCTGACAAGTAGCAAACTCCTTCTCTCAGTGTTGTTTTCACTGCTTTCAGGTAAGTTTAGTCACTAAAACCACAGAAATAAAACACAACTCTTCCTGACACTTTCTTACATGTAACTGACATGTTTCTGTTCAATATTTACTTCGAAGAAATGATTTAGTCAGTGTCTTCGGAAAAAGACCATTAGCATCACAATCGTTAACTAATTTACAGTTATACAGGCTACCTATAAGAGGTAGGCTAACTATAGATTTTATAGGCATTTAATCACATCTTATGTATAGATGAGCGGTTTTTAATAACTTTGTAAATGTATATGCTGGTAGTTTGTCAATAGATAAATGGAAGTAAGCTAATTAATTTAACTTAAACATCTGCACTGTAGAGTCTACAGGAGTGTCAGAAAAAATCCTCTGAAAAAGAGGGGAAGTTCCAAGAAAATTTCTAATGGGAGCTGCTGACAGAAATATAAGAAACACAGGTAATTTGAGAAAGCTTATTAAAAAAACTTAATATGCATTTTTTTTCACAAATATCATCATGCATCTATAAAAATCTAAAAATGTGAATTATTTTTGTATGTTTTCCATATTACTATTTCTCTCTTCTGCATTTCACCTATGCTCTAGTTTCTTTATTTCTAATAAACCAGGCATTGTATACTATATATTGTTGGCTATGTGACAAATTGTTTCCTATATTCTTCCATGTTGATGGCCATGCTGCAGAGCTGGAGCGGATCTCCTGTTGAAGAACATCCCCAAGGATCTATGAACCATCTGACTAGTAAGTAGTAACATTCAAAAGTTTATCTAATATAAAAAATAAATAAATCAATATTTCCTGTATGTCCTACAAAGTCATCTTGTTTAACTCTGCACTGAGGACACTTCAAACACAACAACCTAGAGGGGTCCAACATAAATCGAAATGAGTCACAGAATAAAAATTAATAACAGTAAGACAGAACCAGAGTACTGTGACTCACTTCAAACTGTAACGGTCTGTAAAGGTTATCATCTGCCAAGCTGGATGGATGCTGAAGGTGAATTTTTTTTTTTTCGTCATTTTCGTCATTTTGCCAATCTAACATTAAATGTAACTATAGACTTGTAATGTTTTGTATTGTAAAGATATTTAGTTCCCAATGTTTAATTTGATAATTTCCTGTTAGTTAATTAGCACGTGTAGCAGTCTGTTTCAGTCTGAGGTAAAATTATATAGATCTATTAAGTTGTTTAAATATTATTTTCTAAACTCTAAATGCAGTGAAGTGTTTGTTCAAGTAGACATTGTTGCTTGTGAAAATCTCACGTGAGTCTGAAAGGTACTTAAAACTTAAAGTGTTACTTGCACTCTCAAAAACTGTTCACCTAAGACTAAATTTCAGTCTGGCAGAATTTCCTGCACACTTCACCACCAAAATAAGCATTGTGAATGTAAGAGCCTCATGTTACATTTGTAACATCATTGTTAATATTTGAACTGTATTTCAGGGCAGTTTGTGAAGACCGATAATCAAGAGATGTTGTGCCAACCTGTACAGAAGTCAGTATCAGATCCACTCTCCACACAAGACCTCTCTCATTTTATGGATTGCTGTCTACTAGCATATTATGTGTTCTCTTCAGACTTAGATGCATGCAGATATTACTCAGGAATTTGAATACTTGAATATTGCAAGAATAGGGAAAGTAAGAATTACTTAAGATTTAAGAATTTACAGTTTTTCTCAGTCGCTTTGGTACATTTCTTGAATCATCCTTGACCTTTGCAAAACAGTAAGTGCATTTCTCAAAACAACTCGTCCAAATAGCAAAACACCATGGATTACCTACAAAAGCCAGTCTCTTGCTCAAAATCCTTAGTTCATCTCTCAAAAATAAATATCTGTGTCAATGAACATGTCAGTGCCTTCAGAATGACAAGTCCTTGTGTCATTGTGTATGGATAAGACAGTCAAATTGCTTAGTCATGTTGTCAATATAACAGTGTACTCTGGAGGGATGTTCTGATGTAAACTATGGCAACATTTTGGATGACGGTTACTGTATTACAGTTTTTCTCAGTCGCTTTGGTGCATTTCTCAAATCATCCTTAATATTTGCAAATAAGTATGTGCATTTCTCAAAACGATTAGTACAAACAGCACCACAGAATGGATTACCTGCAAAAGCCTGTAAATTACTCAAAATCTTTAGTTCTTATCTCAAAAGTAAGTATTTATGTCAGTCAACATATCAGTGCCATCAGAATGAAAAGTCCTTGTGTCATTGTTCACAAACAAGATGGTCAAAATGCTTAGTCATATTGTCAATATTTATAGTGCACTCTCTTAGTACCTGCTGTTAACTATGGCAACAGTTTGGATGAAAGTTACTGTATTGAAATCCAGAAAGCTGCACTTCTTATGTATGCCATATATACATTTCAAGAGTACAAATTTACACATTACTGTGTGGGATACTGATTGAAAAAGACTGGATAGGATTCACAGTTACACTTTGCTAGTGGTCTGACAAAACAAAAACAAAAAAACCTTACAACGTCATTGTGATATAGAAAATAAATAAGGGCACAAATGCAAAAATACAAAATTATAAAAGCAAACACAGGAAACACCCCTTAGACAAAATTTTGCTTTGTATGCAGCACTGTAGGAATTGTAGGGCAATCTGTCTACACCTCCTGATGTGCCAGTCAGTCGGCCCACAGATTCTCATCTACATCACAACGAATATCTTCGCTTGCCATGCAACATGGAATTGGAGTCAAGTGAACCATCTCACAACTTCATTTATGTGAATGAGGCTGGCTTCAAATTGATCAAAAGCAGAAGGTGTGGTCGAAATGTCATCTGTTGATTTGCCAGGCCAACGGAGAGGAAATATCCATTGTCAGAATTTGTAAATCTTGTGTTCCCCTCTCTACAAAAACCAAAACAAAAAAAATTTGACAACACACAAAAAATTATTAAAAAAAAAATAAAATAATAAACAAAAAATCTCATAAACTTATATTTTATTCACAATAGAATATAGATAACATATCAAATGTTGAAAGTGAGACATTTTGAAATGTCGTGCCAAATATGGCTCATTTTGGATTTCATGAGAGCTACACATTCCAAAAAAAGTTGGGACACGTAGCAATAAGAGGCCGGAAAAGTTAAATGTACATAATAAGGAACAGCTGGAGGACCATTTTGCAACTTATTAGGTCAATTGGCAACATGATTGGGTATAAAAAGAGCCTCTCAGAGTGGCAGTGTCTCTCAGAAGTCAAGATGGGCAGAGGATCACCCAATCCCCCAATGCTGTGGCGAAAAATAGTGGAGCAATATCAGAAAGGAGTTTCCCAGAGCAAAAATGCAAAGAGTTTGAAGATATCATCATCTACAGTGCATAATATCATCCAAAGATTCAGAGAATCTGGAGCAATCTCTGTGCGTAAGGGTCAAGGCTGGAAAACCATACTGGATGCCAGTGAACTTCGGGCCCTTAGACGGCACTGCATCACATACAGGAATGCTACTGTAATGGAAATCACAACATGGACTCAGGAATACTTCCAGAAAACATTGTCGGTGAACACAATCCACCGTGCCATTCGCAAATTGGTTAATAAAATGGGATTAAATACATAAAGGATATTTGTATTATTTAACATATTTAATTATTGCAGCTTTGAGTCATATTCTGAGTTACTTTTATTAATTTTGAGGAAAACTAAACCTGATTTTTTTTTTCTTTTTTTTGTGAGTGAGATGAATTAATGCATGTTCACATTTATTTAAAACTAACATCTTACTCCTGATTTCTCTCAACATGGGGACAGGAGAGCTTCCAATCAATAGATGGGGAAAAAAGTAACTGGCGTTACTTATTTGAAAAAGTAACTCAGATATTTTCTTGTAAATTAAAAAGTAATGCATTACTTAACTAGTTACTTGAAAAAAGTAATCTGATTATGTAACTCGCATTACTTGTAATGCATTATCCCCCAACACTGTACAGAATTAGCGCAAACTGCTCTCCCACAACCAAAAAACATATTTAAAAAGCATTTAAGTATTAATATCTTAGATCTTTACTAAGATCCTTCTATCTATTGAAACCCACAATAATGTTTAAAATATTAGTAAGTACAATGTACAAAAAAAATAACATATTAAAAAATATTAGTTAATATATAAAATCATCATTTGTTATGTACTTTTACTTGAGAGGTGGCTGTCCAGAACCCTAACCTCTAAATTTCAACTTATGAAAACATAAAAAATATTTTTTATATTGTATAAGTATTTTTTTTTATTTATTTTAAAAACTGAAGTTTGAAAAAAATATTTAATTGATATTTGCTTTGTAAATTAGGAAACTTATTGTAAAAAAAAAAAAAGTGTCCCGTATTTTCATGTCACTACCGAAATGGTGTATGTTTTAGAAACTGATTAAGTACAGTCCTTAAATTTATGATCAGGAAATATTCCTGTGTCCCTCTGTGAGTAGATAGGTCCCATCATTTTCCCTCTGAATGGGAATAATGTCACATCTCCAAACTGCTGCATATTGTTTGATAGCATATACAGTAGTATGATTGATATAGTAGTTGAGGTCTCTATGCTTCTAATGATCCATTTTTTTATAGTGAATTTATTTTGTTATTGGTGTTCGCTTTCAGAGCAGACATTATATATCATATAACCATGCTTTTAAGAGTAAAGTGATGCATTTTAAAGAGTAGCTATACACTGTTTTTTTTTCTTCATAATCCTGCTGTAGCACATCTACATAAAACAATGATTTAAAAAGTGATCTTTAAAGAAAAATATAGAAAACCATTATCTAAAGAAACACGCAACTGTTAAAAACACTAATAATGATAATAATAATAATAATAATAATAAATAATAATAAGGATAACAATGTAGGAGTACAACAAAAATCTAAAAACAAGACATCTTGTTATAGTATCTCAAAGGTCTGGGCAAATCAACAAAAATCACTCTGAAAGCGCTTTTCCTTTTTTATCGCAGCTGGCTTGACCATATATTTTCAAACTGTGGCTGGCTTGACCGCAGTGGCTTACTGGAGTGTATTTAAGAAGTGTTTTGAAAGTGCTGTAAAAAGGGGAAATTTCTGGGACATTTAATAAAGAGTAATGTATTTATTTGGAAAAAAAAAAGAAAGAAAATAAAACTATGAGAATCAACACTAGATATTACAGGTAACATGGTCACAATGTAATGTTATTCAACCACACACAGAAGCAGAAACTGCATGAGGCAGCAAAGGTAACTGTTTTCTAATTAGAATCTGGTCGTCTTCCACCAGGGGTGCTTGAAAGCAGAATCAATCATTGAGGCACAGACAGTTCAGGATTTGTTTTGTATTACAGTGGACAATTGTACGTGATAGACAAAACAGAAATCCTTCTTAATAATCTGTGCAAGATTACACATGCTGCAGAAATCTTCAGACATTAAGAAATTCTGTTTGATAGAATTTATTGTTTTAAGAAATGTTATAAATCTGCTCGATGTACATAGTTATGTTCAAATTAGGCACAAGGATTGATTTGATATTAATTTGTGATTATTAATGCCATATCACTCTGAGCAGAGCGTTTTCTGAATTTCACTGCACGTATGACTACAGCAAAAATAAAGCACATGAGCATAGTTACCACACACAGAGAAATGACAAAAACTGTCAAGTTAATGTCTGGGTTTGATATGCCTAGAGGTTTTGGAGCAGGGAGGATCTTTGAAGCTTGAGCAATGTTGGAGGTTTCAGATTTTGCTTTTTGTTTGTCCTCCGACTGAACTGCGAAGAAGAGTGTGGTGCCATTTTGGATTGTGATATTGAGATTGAATGAATGTTGTTCAACAGATCCAGCCTTCTGAGGTGAGACAGCAGTTGTGTTGACTGCATGACCATTGCTGAAGTTGAATTGAAGCATTTTAAGGTCAAAGCTCCACCTGATCTCATAGGATTTAGCTTAAGGGGGAAAAAAAGAAAAAAAAAATGCAGTGCAAGACAATTAAATACATATAATTTCATGATGTAACTTTAAAACAACTTTTATTTTGTCAGCGAAGATGTTAAACAAATGAAAAACCTTTTAAAGACTGGTATAATTGTATGATTTACCTGTCCCTTGGTCGAGGTCCTCACCAGGAGCTGTCCAGTTGAGAAGCACAGTGTCCTCCTGGATCTCAGCACTCAGATCTGTGATTCTGTTAGGAGGGAAATTTGGTGGAGCTGTGCCTGAAAGAGTCACCTCAAAACTCTCTCCGGTGGCTGTTCTAGTGAAGTTTACAACCTCAAGTGGTTCATCAGAAACTGGAGGCTTTGGAGGGTTCAGGTGCACTACAATTGAAATTAACTGTAACTGAATCATTCACACAAACGTTTTGTTCGAAACACAGTTTCATTCAGGAACAAAACTTTTTGACTGACAAGCTGCATTCCAGCTGACATGGTCCCTATGTAGTGTTTACTGCTTCCTATTCACTGAACACAGGATATCTGTTGAAGTCTACTTGACAAAATGCATTCATTCCGGACAACCTGTAATTCTATCAAACATGAAAAGTTTGTGGTATGATGACATACTTCTGTAATCATAAATAATTCCTTAATATAATTTGTCATGATACTTTTTAATATCTAATATGAAAATAAATGTAGTTTGGTTAAATGTTTGATGGTTGTATAAAATGGTGTAATAGCCTGCCAAGTGATTTATTTAGGAATTAACTATTTATAAAAGCAATATATATATATATATATATATATATATATATATATATATATATATATATATATATATATATATATATATATATATATATATATATATATTTACACAAACTGAAAAAATATTATCTCAGGTTTTACCATTTAACACACATCCATGGACATATAGGGCAGCAAATCTGGTTTGTCCATCTTGATTCTTCACTCTTACTTTCAAGCTGCTTCTCCCGTTTACCATCTTTATGAAATATCTGGAATAGATTCCATCATCTTTGATAGCATCTGCTCCTGTAAAAGATGGATCTCTGATTCATTTGTCAAAGTTGGGAAAAAGTACCTTACACTTTATTTTTACTTTACTTTTCTATTTTATTTTACTTTTAACATACTTTATTTTGGCTAATTTACCTGCTCCATTGTCCAGCAGTTGTAATGTTTGAGGAGACCCAGTTTCTGACTCCAGTGTAGCCCACACTTCAGCATTTATTACAGGCCTGTAATTCTGACTAACCTCAGTAAACACTATCATGGGTTTAGTGCCGTCACTGGACTTCTGATTCATGTGGGTTTTGACAGTGATAGGAGGAACATCAGCTTGTGGTGCTTGACTTGTTACTGTTAGAGTGATAGCCTGATTTGTTGTAGCTTGGATACTGTACTTCCAGTCTCCAGGCTTCAAAACATATTAAAGTAAAAGCAGATCAATAAGGGTTTGCTGTAAGTGTATCAACTGAATCATCAGTAATAAACTCCATCTAAAGTTGTTGTTGAATGTTTATCTAAAACTCCTAGACCAGATGCCTTGTGTTACGATAATTCATTTACATGTTTATAGTTTATAAACTATAAACTAGTTCATAAAGGTTATCATACCTCTGCAGTTCTTGGAACTTAAAAAGACTGTTTTCAGAGATCCATCATGATTCATATTTGTCTGAGTGTAGGTTAAGCCACTTGGTGACTGTATGTAAATGATAGGAGAACTTAGTTCATATATTATTACAAAGCTGGTTTTGTTCCCAACAGTCTGATCCACTGATACTGTGCCATTGAACCAATCAGATGTTCTTTCTCCAATACTCTCTAGCTGAAGGAGTACTAAAATGAATATGGTTAAAATACTCATAATATTGATGACACTCCCAGAGTAATAAATGTATTGTGGGATCACTTGACACACCTGAACTGGTTCTTTTGTGTAATCTCCAGTTGATAATGTAAGTGAAGCAAATGCGTCCATTAACTGGTTAGATGTGGTCTTATCATTGGGTGATAAAAATTTCCCCCCTGTGTTCAACATATCACATTTTTGCATTTAATAATAAGCTGCATTTAATAATAAAATACACTGAGACAGATACAGTAAGTTATTAATTGTGCTGATATCACTTACCAGTTTTGTTCGCCATTTCCGTCAATTCACGAGCTGCACTGTTACTAAAAGCTAGTGTGTGTATAATGGCACCGCTTTGTATTGCAGATGGAACACAAACAGCAATGTTGTCTGTTGCCTGACCATCTGTCAGAAAAATTATTTCATCTCCTAATGCATCCCCATTGTCTGCTTGAATTACCTGAAGAAAAAAAGCATCACTGACATAGAACAAACTCTATATACATATAATACACACATAAAAATCCATACTAGTACAATTAATACCTGTAAGCCTTGACTAAGGCCCAAGCACATGTTTGTTGATCCACCTGCTACTTTTGGCAACAATATGATAAGATTTTCTTTTGTGGTGTCACTGTCAATAGTAGTCAAGGGGCTCAGAGTAGAAGCATAAGTACTAAACTGTACAATTCCAACCCTGGCTTCATACTCAACGATGTTCCGCAGGAAATGTGTGGCAGCTTGTTGCTGTTGAAGAATTCTAGAGCCCTAGAAAATGGGTGGAAAAAAACTTTTTTAACTTATTTAACTGACTAATTTCAAAGCACTGGTAACAAGAAAAGGTTGTCATGGCAGCATCTTTGTTTTTGGATGAAGTTGTCTGTTATTACATACTCCCATGCTTCCTGAGACATCAAGGATGAGGCAAACGACCCGTTGCTTTCGCTGCACAACTTTAAAAGATGGTGGTGGTGGAGGGGACTGCAGTGGTTTCAGAGAACGAAGTGCGTCTTTATCCACAGAATCCTCAAATATTACTTGCTACATTTTTTATTCCACATTTCTTGTTTTGCATGTTTGGAGCTTCATAATTGTGCTCATTTTCATGACAAAATGCAGTCACCTGAAAATAGGATTTCCTTTGTAAATTGTCAAATACCCAAAATGGGCTCAGTTTCTGTAAAAGGCAATTTTTTTTAATTAATTTATTTATTTTTAATTTGAAACTTTTTTTTTTGTTTTAATTCTAATGGTTACAACTTACAGCTAAGGGAAAATTAAAGCAACACTATGTAGATTAGATTAGATTCAACTTTATTGTCATTGCACATGTAAGGTACAAGGCAACGAAATGCAGTTAGCATCTAACCAGAAGTGCAATAAGCATTAAGTACAGAATATACAATGTCTACAATATATTACAAATGTACAATAAATATACATATAAGGCAGTATTATGGACATAATTTACAGATTTTAAATATTATCAGCATGATATACAGATAGGTGTACTATGAACATACTATACAGATGGATTATGTTAAAGTGTATGTACATTATGAACAGAAACTATAAACATATGAACATCATTTACACTGGTGCAATGGACGGTAAAAATGCATAGAAAATATTCCATTGTGCAAATGGATTACTCAGTATCCTGGATGAACAGGCAGTATTGCAAGTAATAACAAGTTTACTGTTTATGCTTGTTTGTAAATAAATAAATAAATAAATCAGATGTAGTGATAAGGAGGGGTGAGGAGTCTGTGTATTTGGTGGGTGTGTGGGGGTGTGTGTGTGTGGGGGGGGGGGGGGGACTGTCTCTGAATCTGCGGGTCCTTGTCCGGAGGCCTCTGAAGCACCTCCCGGAGGGCAGGAGGTTAAACAGTCTGTGGTCAGGGTGAGAGGAGTCCTTAAGAATGCTGCGAACTCGACGTAGACAGCATTTCCTCTGGATGACCTCAAAAGCAGGAAGAGGTGTCACTGTGATGCGTTGGGTGTTTTTCTCCACCCTCTGCAGTCCCTTGCGGTCAGCAACTGAGCAGTTCCCATACCAGACTGTGATGCAACTGGTCAGGATGCTCTCGATCACACACCGGTAAAAGTTTACCATGATGGCTGAAGACATCTTTTTAATTTCCAAGTGTGTGAGTGCAGAGTGCAGCACTGTGCATACTGCATTATCTGTGCTCCTATTTCTACAGTAGGCAAATTGGTGTGGGTCCAGTGTGGGTGGGAGGCAGTCCTTGGGGTGTGCTAGGAGTGTTTCGGTATTGGCACACATGTTGGCACAGTTGCTTGGGTGAGGGACAGGTTGGAAATGTCTGTGAAGACCCCTGCAAGCTGCTCTGCACAGCAGCACATGACCTGGAATGCCGTCCGGGCCAGCAGCCTTGCGTGCGTTGATCCGGCTCAATGCAGTGTGGACATCTGTGGAGGTGAGTTTAAGGGGTTGGTGGTTTGCTGGGTGTGTGATTTTGATGGCCGTCTTCTTGCTGTCACTTTTGAAGCGAGCAAGTCATTTAGTTCGTTAAGGAAGGATACGTCTGTGACCATTGGAGTGGAGTTGCTTGACTTGTAGTCACTGATGATTTGTATGCCCTGCCACATGCGTCGGAGGTCAGAGTTGGAAAAGTGTTCCTCTACCTTCAGCTTGTAGCAGTACTTGGCCTTTTTGATGCCCCTTTTCAGGTTAGCCCTGGATTTGCTGTAAGCCTGAGCGTCATCTGACCTGAAGGCAGTGTTGCGGGCTTTCAGCAGGAGTCGCACCTCCTTGTTCAATCCATGGCTTCTGATTAGGGTATGTTGTGATCTGTTTTTCTGTTGTAACACTGTCAATGGTGGTGTTGATGTAATTCAGTACAGAGGAGGTATAGATATCAATGTCCGTATGAGAGCCACAGGCAGCCTGAGAAGCAAACATACTCCAGTCCTTGTATTGAAATCTGTCCTGAAGTAAAGAGTCTGCTCCAGTTGGCCACACTTTGATGGTCCTCACTGATGGCTTCACACTGTTGATGAGGGATAAATACTTAGGGGTGAGAAACAAAGAAAGGTCAAAAGACTTGTCTCCTCTGGTGTGGCGGGGTTGCGGTGTAAGCTCCATCAATGTTTGTGTAAACATGATCCAAAGTTTTGTCTCCTCTGGTGTGGCAGGAAACATGCTAATGGAATTTGGGGAGCACTGTCTTTAATTTGCAGTGATTAAAATCATCCGCGACAATAAAAGCAGCCTCTGGGTGAGCAGTCTGTTGTTTACTAATGGCCGCGTGAAGTTCGTTCAAAGCAAGCTTGGCATTAGCATCTGGTGGAATATAGACTGCAGTTTATAATGGTGGAAGTGAACTCCAGCGGCAGATAAAAAGGTCTACATTTAACCATGAGAAACTAGGTTAGCTGAGCAGTGTCTCCCAACAATGACAGTGTTCGTACACCAAGCTTTGTTAACATAAATGCACAATCCACCACCTCTTGTTTTGCCGGAGTCATCTGCTGTTCTATCTGCCTGGAGCGTGTAGCGTCCGGCTAGCTCAATAGCATTATTGGGCAGAGGCGTGTCTACCCCAGGTGATTTTAGTAAATTTCTAACTGCATCTGGCAGTGGCGGATCCGGGCATATGTAGCTGCCTAGGGCCGCTTTCTTCTCCTCTTTATACTTAATTTTAGGCGGTTTCTATAGCGTGATAAATGACAGATATCGAGAGCACATAATGTTACGTGATCCATGTAATGCGCGAGCACGAATCTCCACTCACAAGTGGATTTCCTTCACTCACACAAAACTGGATGTGTGCTTTTAAATATACATTGTTCTTCTATGAATTGGCTCTGCTTTTGCTCAGAGATTACGTGTATGCTCAAACGTTCTTGCATCACTGAAGACTAGAAGCGCTTTTTTTCTAATTCAGATGAGGAGTAGGCTTATCTCATTAAATGGAAGCAAGCTGATTATAGTCAGCCTTCTTTAGTTATTTATTTTATTAATAGCCTACTTATTTTAGTTAGGTTCTTAACTTATAAATATGCATTTATTCAATTGTTTTATTAAGTGCATTTGTATTTTGTTGTTTTTGTATATAGTTTTGCAATAAAAGCGTATTAACCAAGTTCCAGAAATAATCACTGAGGGTGCTTCTAAAATTAGTGAGGGGTGCTCTAGTCTTAATGCCCATTTTCACATCCCGTCTATTGCTTTGGTCATCATTGTGTCAATCACTGCTACTTCGAGAGTGAATCCCACATAAATATGCAGATGTCATTCCTGAAACTTTGCAATGTGTGTGTGGCTGAAAAACAAAGTTCTACATTTTAAATGGATCACTAGAAAGCTTGCAAAGAGTGCTCTTTACCACTAAAAGCTGTCACTCTTTGTTTAGTGAGTGTATACACGATGTATTTTAACATACATCGTGCCGCAAACCATAACCCTGGTGGACATGGATTTTTTGGAATCCATGTCCACCGAACAGGTAAAGCAGCCCATGTTACACTATGTTCTACAAATATAATTACATAGTTTTATTTATTGTTACTCCAGAACTGAAAACTACAATGACAAAAGAACGGTAGTATGCTAGTCTAGGTTTTTTTTTTTTTTTTTGCTCGCATAGTTCGTATGTAGCATTGTTTGCAAAGGGTATAATTTGTATAATAGAATAAAATGTTGTCCACGAAATCATTTAGCCATAATGTCCATAATAGCCTATACATCGGACATTGCCATAAGTTTATAAGGCTGTAATAGAGCTTCTTTATTTGAATAATGTTCAGACATTAGACTGGGGAATTAGTTTTTGGATCTTGGGTGTGGAAACAGACATGGTACACATGGTTACAGCCAGTGTCCGAAAACTATTCACTATTTTGGGAGCTCTCTAGGTTACATACTTTACTTTCCATCTAGCCACTACAGCTAATTAGTGCCACCGAGTGTAAGCCTGTCCGATATTGATTCGTGTCGTGTCTCTCTCTTTCTTTTCTTCGCTCCCTCTGACAAAACCTCTTTGGTTTCTTTGCTGGCTCTGCCATGGCATTGGTTTTGAGACTTGCATATTAGGCCATTTTGTCTTATAGCTAGCTGTTAGCTAACTCCATCCAGGCTATGAGTAAAATATATGATGTATACTGTAAAGCAGGTTGCACTCTTCCGGTGCCAGGGGATGGGCGGGGCTGTGTGTATCGACCCTGTACATGAAACTTACAGAGTGTGGTTTTAGCACTAGGAGGTGGCTCAGGTAGCAGCGGCAGTAGAATTCATCCAGTTAAGGGGCCATTTACACAACAACGTTTTCAGCCAAAAACTGGAAACTTTTTATCTGTTTTGCCTGTTCGTTTACACAACAACACCATTTTGGGGACTGAAAACGCATAATTTTGAAAAACGGGTTTCAAAGTGCAAGTTTTTGAAAACGCCACCATTATTGTTTCCATGTAAACACCCAATTCAGGGAATCTTTGAAAACGGTGACATCATGCACATGCATATTATGTGTTAGGTATGTAGACATGTGCAGTACGTGTCGATTTTAAAGGCAAGCGCGAACAAACATACACAACAATAGCGGAGTACATCGTAGTGTTGTTGCTGCTCAAGAGTTTGCTAAAGCTTCTTCAGCAAAGTGTGGATTTATTTTTACCAATATTACAACCAACAGCGGAGACAAATCATATACACACGGTAACAGGTACTGTTTACTAACAAGGAGACAGCGCCAACTACTGGCCTGGCATACGTAATACAGTGTTTTTCACCGTTTTCGCAGATATGTGTAAACGTGAATCGTTTTGAAAACTTTCGGCTTGAATTTTTTTTTTTTCGTATTTGACTACATCGTTGTTGTTTAAACATAGCCTAAGACTTGTTCTAGCACTGAAATAATATTAGAGACATTCTTGTAAAGTTGAAAAACTACATAGTGTTGCTTTAAAAATTCAGTATCTCAAAAAAAAAAATAAACAATTCTCAAGGGTCCATCAAAAAAAGATTTACAAAACAGAAATGTTCAAGATCTTCAAAGTAACTTTAATTATGCACTCAATACTTGGTTAGGGCTCCTTTTGCACAAATTACTGCTTCAATGCAGCGTGGCATGGAGGCAAACAGCCTGTGGCACTGCTGAGGTGTTATTGAAGCTAAGGTTGCTTTGATAGCAGCCTTCAGCTCGTCTATATTGTTTGGTTGGATGTTACTTATCTTCCTCTTGACAATATCCCATAGATTCTCTATGGGGTTCAGGTCAGGCGAGTTGGGTGGCCAGTCAAGCACAGTAATATCATGGTTGGTAAACCACTTAGAAGTAGTTTTGGCACTGTGGGCAGGTGCTAAGTCCTGCTGCAAAATGAAATCAGCTTCTCCAAAAAGCTTGTCAGCTGAAGGAAGCATGACGTACTCTAAAATCTCCTGGTAGATGGCTGCATTGATTTTGGACTCGATAAAGCACAGTGGACCAACACCAGCAGATGACAAGGGAACCCCAAATCATCACAGATTATGGAGACTTCAGGCAACTTGGATTTCATTTGATTTCCAAATGAAATGCAAAATTTACTTTCACCTGAAAAGGGGACTGTGAACCACTCAGCAACAGTCCAGTTCTTTTTGTATTTAGCCCAGGTGAAGCGCTTCTTACATTGTTTCCTGTCGTCTGTGTGTGGTTGCTCTTGATGCACTGACTCCGGCTTCAGTCTACTCCTTGTGAAGCTCTCCCCAGTTCTTAAATTGGCTTTTCCTGGCAATCTTCCCAAGGCTGCGGTCATCCCTGTTGCTTGTGCACCTTTTCCTACCACACTTTTTCCTTCTAGTCAACTTTCTTTTAATATATTTCGATACAGCACTCTGTGAACAGCCAGCCCTTTCAGCGATGACCTTCTGTGGCTTACCCTCCTTGTGTAGGGTGTGGATGATCATCTTCTGGACAATGGCCAAGTCAGTCTTCCCCATAATTGTGGTTGCATGTTCTAAACTAGCCCAGGTGGTACCCAGTATTTATACTCAAAATTAATCAAACTAATCTAGCTCAAAATGGAATATTCAAATTTTTTGAGATACTAATTTTTTAATTTTCCTAAGCTGTAAGTTGTAACCATCAGAATTAAAACAAAAAACTCTCCAATGAATGTGCAACTCTGTGCAATGAATGTAGAACATAAAAAAGTTAGCTTTTTTGAAATAAATGACAAAAAATAAAGAACTTTTCCATGATAATCAAATTTTTTGACATGCACCTGTATACCAACAATGGACTGCAACATGAATCGCTGCCAGCCACCGCTCACCGCTGATGTATAGTGAGGAAAACCAAAATATTAAATGTCATGGATGTTTATTTACTAAGTAATCCACTATTTTATATATTGGGTCTTAACAAACTTTACTTTTGACTTCTTTAGTTTTAAGACCCTGTATGGTTCAGTTCCAGAGATATTTGTATGTAAACATGGCTCCAGGAGTAAATTGTTAAAACATTTTCCTTGTTCAAAAACATAATGTGGATCCTTTTAAAGTGGAATGTCCAAAGAACAAATAATCTTTAAACTAGAAATGTATCTCATTTCCTTCTGCAAAACA
Organism: Cyprinus carpio; assembly: GCF_018340385.1. NCBI lineage: Eukaryota > Metazoa > Chordata > Actinopteri > Cypriniformes > Cyprinidae > Cyprinus > Cyprinus carpio. The sequence goes on from NC_056611.1 coordinate 11,762,533, forward strand.
ACTGCACTGAACATACCTGTCCGAGTGCCATAAATATTCTTTTTCCAAAGTTTATGTGCCTGTAACTCGAAAAGTATTAAAGGGAAAAATGGGTATTAAGACTTGTATGGCTTAATATAACATAATGTCTCTTATTGAAATACACAATAGAAAACACAACTCTGAAAATAAAGCACTGCTACTGAAAGAGCTTATAGGTTGCGATGGATATAAGTATAGGCTTAAACCAAATGCCATTTCTGTATTCATATTTTCTGAGTGGTGTTGCGGTAAAAATAGCAACAGGTAGTACCAGTAGCTCTTCTTCTTAGGGGTTTTATGGCAGCTGGCATCCAATTGTTGCATTACTGCCACCTACTGTACTAAATTCACTTTACACTCCCTACAAGAGTTCTTAAAAAAGAAACATAGTCCAAAGATCACCCAGTCCCAAAACAGGTGTTACTGATCACGAACTTAATTGCCCAATCAATTAAAAGCAATTTCAGGACAAACAACCAAAGATAATTCCAAAACATTCTACACATAAAAATAACATACCAATATAGGCACAAAAGAAAAGCATATAACACAAAAAATTCATCAAAAAGAATCCATAAAAATTAAAATAAACAATATAGGAAATCTACATCAAAACCATCTACATAAATTAAAGTGGGGAACGAGGCAATGCATCAGGCCACAAGCCGTTCATTAGTCCGTATCGTATCATCCACTGTAACCAAACAATAAAGGTTTAAACTACTTATTCATTCTTAAAGAAATCAAGAAAGATCAAAGTCCTCATTTAAACACAAGGGAGACAGACCTTTTAGTTGATACATCCAATAAGCTTCTCTTTGTAAAAGTTTTTTTCTCTGTATTACCACCTCTTCTGGAAATTGTTACTTTTTTGATACCTATACAACTTAAATCCTTAATGTTATGACTACAATCATGAAAATGTCTTGATATAATTCCAGACTAAAATGTTTGAAATTGAGTGAAACATTTTGAATATGATAGGCAACTTTCATTGTATCTAAATTTCGTACAATGCAAGGATGTCTTTATGCTCTATGTAATATAACACAATACGATATAAAAGTAATATGAGTGTTTACACTGAAACATGATGCATGTTAGAGTCTAAGAATGTTTCGCCAATGTTAATTATTATTAATACTCTATTCACATATAGATGTTTATAACGTGCTAAACAATAATAATTAGGTTCTCGGATATAAAATGTCCTTTTTTATGATAGTACAAAGCATGCAAGCAAGACTGCTAAATCATACTATATATACAGTACAGACCAAAAGTTTGGAAACATTACTATTTTTAATGTTTTTGAAAGAAGTTTCTTCTGCTCATCAAGCCTGCATTTATTTGATCAAAATACAGAAAAAACAGTAATATTGTGAAATATTATTACAACTTAAAATAATAGTTTTCTATTTGAATATACTTAAAAAAAATAATTTATTCCTGAGATGCAAAGCTGAATTTTCAGCATCATTACTCCAGCTGTTACAAAGGAGGCTCCCGTGCTGCCTCCTTCCCACCACCAGAGGGAACTCTCACCTGAATATTGACTGTACCCATTGAACTCCAATTCCCATCCTGCCTCATCCCAGGGACTAATTACACACACACCTGCAGCTAATATACACACACATTTATGAGCAGCTCACTCACTCCTACTCACTGCGAAGTCTTGATTTGCCCCGGCTGTCACTACTGAGCATTTGTATCCAGTTATTCTGCCTTCTCGTTTTGACCTGGACTGTTTAACGTTTATCGATTGTTCTCTGCCTGCCCTGACTCGGATTGACCTGTTCCTGTGATTGTTTGCTATCTACCCTGATCTTGTGCCTGTACCTGGTTCTGTCTCAGCCTTGCCTTTTCCATTGTATCTACTGGTGATTGACCCTGTCTTGTCTGACTATCCAAATAAAAGCTGCAAATGGATCCCGCCTCTGCTGATGCTTCACAACAGAAGACTTCGCCACAAAGCGATCCAGCAGCATTAATGCAGTTCTCCACTGAGCTATCTGCACAGGGGACCCAGCTCGCCCTGCATCATCACCAACTAAATCGGCTTACCACCCTCACCGATGAGTTGCACTGCAGGGGTTGCAACTAACACCAGCCGCGGCCGCAACCGCTGCCTCCCAAGCCCCGGCTTCCAATCTCACCACATCCCCCCTAACTTCACCAGTAAGCCCACGATTGGCATTCCCGGAGAAATTTGATGGAAATCCTGCCAGATGCAAAGGGTTCTTGCTTCAGTGCTCGCTGTTCGTTAATCAGCAACCCTCACTATACCCCACAGACTCTAGCCGCATTGCCTTTGTGTGTTCACTACTTACTGGGAGAGCGCTGGACTGGGCCACCGCAGTTTGGGGAACGGACGGCTCCTCATTTCCCACCTTCACGACCTTCCTTCAACAGTTTCGAGAGGTCTTCGAACATCCTGCGGAGGGGAAAAGTGCGGGGGATCAATTGTTAACACTGGCACAAGGATAGAGTACGGCGGCTGAATATGCTTTCTTGTTCCGAACTCTCGCCGCCCAGACAGGTTGGGTAGAGGACACACTGAAACTTTTGTTCCGAAGGGGATTGAACTCAGAACTCCAGTCAGAGCTGGCTTGCCGAGATGAGGGGAGAAGCCTGAGTGAATTCATTGATCTCACCATCCAAATTTATAATTTAATCCGCTCACGACGTCCTTCCCGAGCCCTGTCCCGATTCCCGCCGGACACAGCGCGGCAGCAGAGCCGATGCAACTCGGATTTACTCATCTCACTCCCGAGGAAAGGGAACGCCGTATGCAGAACCAACTATGCCTTTACTGCGGTCAGGCGGGACACAGGATCTCCTCTTGCTCGATTCGTCCATCATCTAAGCCCCGAACGGTGAGTGTCAGTACCCACGTCACTACCTCTTCCTCGAGCATAAGGTTGCCGGTTATCATAACCGTTCATGATGATGCTATTCCCACTACTGCACTATTAGATTCTGGGGCAGCTGGTAACTTTGTGTCACATGGATTTGCCCTGCAACATAAAATCAAACTGACCCCTTGTGATCTTCCTTTGGCAGTGGAGGCGCTAGATGGCCGACCCATCGGAGAGGGGAGAGTTTTATCTGTCACAGAGGAGGTCAAACTCCAAATAGGAACCCTTCATTCGGAGCACATCACTTTCTACGTCATCCCTTCACCCAATCACACTGTCATTCTGGGACTACCCTGGCTGCGCAGACACAATCCACATCTCCTGGAGGGAGGGGAAAATCACTCAATGGGACCCTACCTGTCAGAATCACTGCCTGGCGAGGATCACACGGACGCCCCTTCCTGACTCTTCTCTACCTGTTCAGAACACGGAGAAAGTAAGTCTGCCCACCGAATATGCAGACCTAGCAGAAGCCTTCAGTACGAGGAAAGCATCACAGCTCCCAGCCCACCGATCAGTGGATTGCGCCATCGATCTGATGCCCGGCGCCACTCCTCCTAAGGGGAGGATCTTCCCGTTATCGCAACCAGAATCTGAAGCTATGAAAACTTACATCGAAGAAGAACTGGCCAAAGGATTCATTAGACCCTCGACGTCTCCTGCCTCGGCCGGGTTTTTCTTTGTAAAGAAGAAAGACGGAGGACTGAGGCTGTGCATTGATTACCGCGGCCTTAATGACATCACTGTTAAGTTCCATTATCCCCTGCCGTTGGTCCCAGCAGCCCTAGAACAGCTCCGCCAGGCTAAGTACTACACTAAATTGGATCTGCGCAATGCTTACAATCTGATTCGCATCCGAGAGGGGGACGAATGGAAAACTGCATTCTCAACCACTAGTGGGCACTATGAATATTTGGTTATGCCCTTCGGCCTAGCTAACAGTCCATCGATCTTTCAATCCTTCATGAATGATATGTTTCGGGACATGCTCAACAGAGGAGTAATCGTGTACATCGATGACATTCTGGTATACTCAAATTCCCTCGAGGAACACATTCGTCAGGTCAGAGCAGTGTTACAACGCCTAATTCAGTACCAACTCTACGCAAAGGCTGAGAAATGCGAGTTTCATCAAACAAGCACCACTTTCTTGGGGTATGTGATCAGCAAGGAGGGGGTAGCAATGGATGAGAGAAAGGTAAAGGCAGTCCTGGAATGGCCGCTTCCTCGGTCGGTCAAAGAGTTACAGCGCTTCCTAGGATTCGCAAACTTCTACCGGCGATTCATTAGAGACTTTAGTTCTATCGCGGCTCCTCTGACCGCCATGACTAAACATCAATCCCCCAAATTAACCTGGTCCTCGGAATCGCAACAGGCCTTCGATTCACTAAGGACTTGGTTCACTTCAGCGCCCATCCACTGACATCTGGATCCAGGCCGTCCATTCATTGTCGAGGTCGACGCTTCGAACACCGGGGTAGGCGCTATACTTTCTCAACGCCATGGATCACCAGCAAAGTTATATCCCTGTGCCTTCTTTTCTCGCAAATTAACGGCAGCAGAACGGAACTACGACGTGGGCAATCGTGAACTTCTGGCCATGAAATTAGCACTAGAGGAATGGCGCCACTGGCTGGAGGAAGCATCACACCCATTTGTAGTTCTCACCGACCACAAGAATCTCGAATATCTCCGTTCGGCCAAACGACTAAACCCCAGACAAGCAAGGTGGGCATTATTCTTCACAAGATTTCAGTTTACTGTAACGTATAGACCTGGTTCAAAAAATAACCAAGGCCGATGCCCTCTCTCGTCAAACTGAAGAAATGGTCTGCTCAATCGTCAATGACAGTATTCTTACCGCGAAACTTCATATTGCCCCTGTGCAGTGGGACATCATGACTGAAATAAACAACCTGAATCTTCAGAACCCGCCACATCCTGAATGTCCCGCAAATCTCACCTATGTTCCAGAATCCCTACGAGAACACCTATTAACCCAGGTACACGTTCCACCCAGTTTAGGACACCCCGGAATCACTGCCACAGCGCATCTGCTCCAGAACCAATTCTGGTGGCCCACTCTGTTAATTGATACCACCAAATTCGTCCAGAACTGCACCATCTGCAGCACGTCTAAAACCCCCAGACAGCTACCAGCAGGACTGTTACAACCACTGCCCACACCACAACGCCCATGGTCTCACATCGCCATCGACTTCATCACTAATCTTCCCAACTCACAAGGTAATACTACTATACTCACTACTATACTATGCCCCCAAATCCTCTCAGACCCCAGAGGGTTAAGTCCTACGTTGGTTACTTCTGTGTTTTGTTGTAATTTTCAAATCTTTACAGTTTGTTTCATTAAGTATGTAACTATTTTTTTCTATAAGAACAACATACTAGCACACAACAATTCATGTAACAATTACATTTTATTTACACTAATCCTTCACAAATCTTCATGTAGTTAAACTATCAGTTATCATTCTGTTCAGCCAAACCAATAATCCAGTTCAAATGGGTTTTAAAGCTGCTGCCACATCACTTGTGGGAGCTACCATTTTTGTCCGATGTCAGGGGGGAATTTATGAACAGCTGTTTTCTCTTTTAATTTGCTGTTAAATTTCTCTTCTATTAATGTTTCTTATAGTATTTGTTTGGGAAGTTTACATTTTGTTGTGTTTGGTCTTTATATTGTTTAATTTGACTGCTGCAAGCTTTTCAGTTTGTTCCATTTATGATGGTTTGTACTATAGGTGGGGCTTAAGCCAATAAATAGGCTTGCTACCTGAGTCTATTCAGTTCTATCATAAGTTGAGTTGTGAACCGCCAATAAACGATACAAGAAAAAGAAATTTATTCAGTTCTGCTTATGGACTCATAGAAGTTAAGTCTGAGCAGTGTTGCAAAGTTGGGCCAATTGGTTTACCCAAATTAGCAAATTGTTGCGGTTTTATTTAATTTTTTGTACTGTTTTTATTTATTTTTGTTTTGTCCTTCACTGTAAATATGCTACACCTTGCAATAAAGCACCAATTTTACCAATACTCCAACTGTTTGGCCTTCCTACATGTGGTGTCAGAAGTGGGATTTTCTCACCAGTGAGTGACGTGTCTGTATCAATTACTGCCCTGCTGACATGCCACCCAAAGTCAGACGGTGGAGAGCATGGATGCAGATGAGGACCAAGGTGATGCTGGAGGTGCTACAGAGAAGTGAGTACAGCCTACCGAGGCCCCTGCTACTGGGGGTGATGCTGCCATTACTGCTGGCACCAGGCACAAGCACACATAGATATCAAAGGTGGCTTGAGCACCTGCCCTTTTTCTTACTTGAAAGAAAGTGTACTTTTTTTCTGGGGAGATTGGAGCAGTGTAGCCCACATTCATAGGCACGTGCGCATCACAGACACGCAGAGAGCCGCAAAAGTGAAGCCCTCTCTTTCCAGTTGTGTTTGTCTTGGTGTTGAGGTGAGACTAAGCTACCTGTGCCTCGAATTTACAGCTAATTATCCAAAAGACAAAAAGCAAATGTCTAATTTTAATAATTAATTTGTCTTGCTAACGTTCTTGACTCATGAGAGCTACCATGTAAGTTAGTTAAGTTTAGCTAAGGCAATAGGAAGTCTAGTAGGTTAGACTAGTGCATGTTCTTTCACTGCATGATTCAGTTTATTAAAATGCATTTAGAATTATCACAAAATTCAAGATATGGGGGCAGCCGCAGAAATGTATATATTTATATCATTTCATATAGTTAATCAGTATCACATGATTACATGCTGCTTTTTTCCACCAAAAAGCAGCATGATTACAAATGTGATATTGATTTTATACAGCAGTTCAATAAACAAGAATTTAATATTAAGACATTTGTGTTTTAGACACAATATTGACACAATATTGTTTTGCTCTATTTTGCCAACAAATATAATTCCAATTTGCATCTCTGAGCAACATGATGCTGTTTTGTTCTTGAAACATTGACTTGCTGCCACCTACTGGTGGTTTTAATTTCCCATTTAAAGTATCTTTTCATTTAAAAATAAAAATAATAAAACAAATATCAGTATTTAATGTTTTATGTTTAAAATATCAAAACAGTATTAATGCATTTGTAACTGCAGGTTAAATGCATCTAAATGCCACTTCTAATGCAGCTTCTGTGTTTTCTCTGCATTGCAAAGAAATAATTTGTCAATACTGATTTAATTTGCTTCGTAACAGCCCAGATGACTTATTATTCTGACTGATTCAATTTAAGAATTTGAATGAAAAGATGATGCACACTTTTAGATAAAATGGCTTTATAAAGGTAAAAATGCCCATAAAAGGTGAAAATCAATTTAAACTTATTGGAAAATATTAACTTCTATCACTGCTGTGAACTGATTACCACACAGAATATGAAGAATATCAAAAACTTTAGGAGTCAGCTGTCCACGGTAGTCCTTAATATATCAGCACAATAACACACTCAGCAAAATATGGTCTAATTACCGTTATCCCAGAAAATACTGAGATATATTTTTTGTCAATATCGCACACCCAATATATATTTAAAATTTTGTTTAGAATAAATAAATAAATAAATAAAATAAATATGAGAAGTGCCTTTTTTTCCCACTTGAGCCACTGCCCCTCAAAATGTCTGTGCACGTCCCTGGCTGGCACAAATGTTCCATTCATTCATGTGGTATCAAAAGAAGCTGGATGAGAGACAGGAGAAAGAAGTTGCACGTCATGAGCAAAGTGAAGACCCGACCTTAACTGTAAAATGTTTTAAAAAGGCTGATGAAAACAACCGTGTTGTGTCTTTGCTTAGTGAGACTTTTGTGGTGGAAAACAATCTTTTATACAGACAGAGTAAGGAAGCTGGACTGCAGATGATTGTACCTAAGGCATAAAGGAAAGAGGTATTAGAACTTTGCCATTCAGATTCCCTGGGCTGATCACTTGGCTTTTATGAAGACATTCATGTGAATCCCCCAAAGGTTTTACTGGTCAAAGATGTACAGTGAGGTTAAAGAGTTCTGTAAATCATGTGCAGAATGCTAGCTCGCTACTGGCCATACCTCTGCATATGCACCACTCATACCACTTCCTGTATTTGACACACCAAGCAAATAGCTGTACTTCTACTTTTTTTTTTTTCTCACAGGTTGGTATAGCTCGAGAAGTGCTCAAAGATTTGGGCCCAAACTTCATGTGCCACACTCTACAAAAAGTATATCAATTAATGGGCTTAAAGAGAGTTCGAACCACGGACGTTTCAACTTTTCAACCAGACCCTAAAAACCATGCTGAGGATGTATGTTTCTGACACGGGCAAGAATTGGGATACGTGGCTGCCATTCCTACTGTTTGCCTATAGGAAGGTAACTACAGGGTTCTTACCATTTGATCTGTTATATGACCACCAAGTCAGAAGGCCTTTGGATGTATTGCGGCAGAGCTGGGAGGTCACTGATAAACCGCTCAAGAATGTTCCTGTGACTCAGTGGTAGAGCATTGCATTAGCAGAGCAAAGGTCATGGGTTCAACTCCCAGGGGACACATATACTGATTAAAAAATAAATGTAAAGTCGGTTTGGATAAAAGAGTCTGCTAAATGCATAAATGTAAATGTAAAAACATTATCTCCTATGTGCTAAAGATGAGGGAGCATCTGCAAAAGACAAAAGCTCTTGCACGAGAAAACCTTTTGCAGTCTCAAGCATGTCAAAAAGAGTGGTATGACCGCACAGCAAGATCCTGTACATTTTAGCCAGGTGAAAATCTCTTGTTGTTGTTTTCCAACAAGTGAGTATAAACTGTTGGCCAAGTTGCAAGGCCCCTATCAAATAAAACAGAAGGTGGGCCCTGTGACTTAAGAGTTTGAGATCCCATTCAGAATCCCACCCCTGCAAATCTTCCATGTCAACATGTTGAAAAAGTGGTATGCTCGTTCCACACAACCAGACCCTACATCTGAGGAAGTAACAGAAACAGCCACAGCCTTGTTTGTGAGATCCGTGGAAGGAGAGAAGGAAATGGAGGAACAATACCTGCCTGGTCGTCAGGGCAACAGTTCGCTAAGCCTCGAGCACCTGGAAGATGGACAGAGGCAGGAACTTCTACAGTACCTCCCAAAACAACTTTTATTGAAACACCTGGCAGGACAGGTGTGATCCACCATCACATCACTCTCAAAGATCCAGACCCCATTCGTCAGCCAGTATACAGAGTCCCAGAGAGACTTCTGACAGTTATGAAGGAAGAGTTGGAGACCATGCAGAGTCTAGGGGTGATTAAACCTTCAACCAGTGAATGGAGCAATCCCATTGTGCTAATGCCTCAGAAGGATGGTAGTTCCGGGTCCTTCCCTTTGGGCTTCATGGAGCCATGGCTACATTCCAAAGGATCCAGAGGACTGAGGAGATTGCTGCTGCATACTTACATGGCATCATAATCTACAGTCAAACTTGGAAGGACCATTTGGATCATCTGAAGAATGTGCTAGTAAGAATCAAGAATGCTGGTGTAACCATCCGCCCAGACAAATGCACCCTAGCTAGGACTGAGACATAATACCTAGGATATGTGCTGGGGCATGGGATAATGCTTGTACAGGTGGGGAAAGAGGAAGCCATCAAGAATGCAGCCCGGCCGGTGACCAAAAAAACAAGTCCGTCCATTTCTAGGACTTGTAGGATGGTAGAGACGTTTTATCCCCAACTTCTCTGAACGAGCCTTTGCCCCGACTGATTTAGCTAAAAAGGACAAACCAAATAAAGTAAGCTGGACTGAGGAATGTGAAAGGACTTTTCAAGACCTAAAGGATTCCCTATGTACAGAGCCTGTTTTACAAAGTCCAGACTTTCTACTACATATTTCAGTAAGAGACATAATCTATGTTATATTAAGCCATACAAGTCTTAATACCAAGGATTCCCTTTAAATACATCTCAATATGATTTTAGATGCTAGTTCTTAATAATCTTTTAATAATGTTTTCTAATATGCCTCAACTTGACCATTTCAGTGCATTTTTAGCACAGTTGTTTTGATAAGAAATAAACAAGATATATTTCTCATTTCAACATTACTTATTCTTCAGACATTACCCTTTAAATACAACAGGTATCATCTGTATACAAAGTGACCAACATTTGGTTTTTGACCATTGGAAATAGGTAATATACAACAATCTGAATATGGAGCCTCAATGAGGTCCACATAACTTTGAGACTGAATAGCTGCTTTTCCACTGTTGGGCCAGTGCGAGCCAGTGCTTTAAACGTGGGGCTAATAGCCTCAAACAAACTACTCAGTCACGTCTTGTTCTGTTCATTTGTAGTCACTCATCACATTTAGAAAAAAATATAATTTCTGTGATTTTTCCATCAAAAATATGACCTGAGTAGCAGAGGAACTCCCTAACAAAAACTATGATAATGATATATTTTATGACATACGTGGAACTAAATATGAACATCAGACAGCGACTTACTGACAGATAATATATGTTACTAAATAAATACATGATTGTAATAGCCTATATGATTTGTCTGATTTCTTCAAGCGGTCGTATTTACCATGTTTACTATGATAATGGCTAACATGCATAGTCTTTTGCATTGCTTATAAATATTCCTGCCTTGTATGGTGATCATAATCCACATCGGATCTCAAACAGAAGTTATTTCAAACACTTGCTGCTGTCAGAGAGTGAGTTTTGAGCTAAAAATTATTTTAAAAGTCTGTAATACTGGTGTTATAGCTGTTAACTAACGTTATATAAAATAATGGAACAGTGGAAATGCAGCTAATGATATATGGCCTTGAATATAAACATTTTTTGAAACATTTTGCCCCCATTTTTCATGAGCTGAACTCAAAGATCTAAGACTTTTTCTATGTACACAAAAGGCCTATTTCTCTTAAATATTGCTCACAAATCTGTCTAAATCTGTGTTAGTGAGCACTTCTCCTTTGCCGAGATAATCCATCCACCTCACAGGTGTGGCATATCAAGATGCTGATTAGACAGCATGATTATTGCACAGGTGTGCCTTAGGCTGGCCACAATAAAAGGCCTATTCAACTGATTCCTTCAAGTGGCTGATTCATTCAGGAACAAAGCATTTGACTGTGTTAATTAGTGAATCACTGAATCATTTATTCAACTGATTCGTTCAAAAAGCTGATTCGTTCAATAAGTAAATACCATCAATTGCCCAGAGACTCAAAACAGTGCTGTAATCTTTGTTTGGAACTATTTTTTTTTTTTGGCAAAATTGAGCAAAAAAGCAATATTATGTCTAAAATGTAAGTCACTTATTGCTTTACTGAACTTGTATAAAATGATTATTAAATTTGTTATCATGCTGATATCTGCAGAAAAACGGTTACCTATATTAAATTATATGAATATAAAAAGCATACAGAAGCATTTTTGCCGTCTACAATTTAGAATGCCTGGGATTTAATAGACTAATAAATCAACGTGCGTGCAGATCACACATATTACACAACTCTAATAACAACTCTTACCATATTATTGCAGACGATACTGTATATTGCATGAGTGGAAATCGAATCATCCGCAGTTGTGTGCGCACTTGTTTGCACATGAGCAAAGGTGTTTTTAGGAGTCTAACTTGCAGACGCCAGACCACTAATTTGTCAAACCTGCTCTCCTGCAGTCTGTTCTTTTGACTTCTGACTATTTTGTAGTAAGTAATGAATATGCTTCAGGGAAAACAGAGGAGACAACTTATTGAATAAAGTTATTTTTGTTTGCTTTGTGTACAAAAAGTATTCTTGTCGCTTCATAACGTTACGCTTGAACCACTGATGGCAGATGGACTATTCTGACGAGCATTTCATACTTTTCTGGACCTTGACAGTGTATTTTACTTTGCAGTCTATGGGACAGTCACAAGCCTCCTGGTTTTCATCCAAAATATCTTAAATGGTGTTCCAAAGATGAACGAAGCTTTTGCGTGTTTGGAACAACATGGGGGTAAGAGATTAATGACAAAATTTTGTATCCCTTTAATGATGTGTTCATGCCCCATAAAGGTGATGCCATTTGGTTGCATAGAAACCATTTTACGTGAATTGTTTAATACTTTTTCACGGTTTTCTTCAATGTTTGAGGCATATTGAAACAGCTGTATCTAAATACTTTTAACACCAGTCCGGGTGTTTCAAATTGGGTTCTAAATACAATAAAATGAGGTTACTCACCCCAGTTCGCTCGCAGGCTGCCTCGTTTCAGGGGTGTTATTCAGACTTTGGTTGGGGACAACCACAGGTTAGTTTTGGTTAGTACAAACACTGCTTGCAAAAGGTGCCATGGAAACGGTAACAGCGAGTCAGGTTTCTTCAGCTACTACTTCCTCGTTCCCAAGAAAGATGGTGGACTCATACCTATTCTAGATTTTAGACAACTGAGTTGCTCACTTATGAGATGGCCATTCAAAATGTTAAATTTGAAACAGAAACTTGCCACAAGACTTGCCTCAATGACTGGTTTCTGACGGTGGATCTGAAAGATGCATACTTTCACATTCACATAGTCCCACATCACAGACTGTTCTTGAGATTTGTGTTCGAGGAATGGCCTATCAATATGTAGTTCTACCGTTTGGACTGTCACTGGCGCCTCGCACTTTTACGAAGTGCATACACGTGGCTCTTTCCCCTTTGAGACAGATGGGAATCAACGATTGGCTGGTTCTAGCCAGATCTAAATGCCAATTAGTTGCTCACAGGGAGCTGTTACTCAGCCACCTAGAGCGCCTCGGGTTGAGATTCTACCTGCCGAAGAGCCATTTGTCATCCAGACAGCCAGCCATCCTTCTGGGGACAATTATAGACTCTGCCTAGGTGTGGGCATGGATTACGGCAGAACTGTGCCTGACTCCTCAATGACTGGCGGCATCTCTCAAACCAGGGACTTCACGTCCCCTAAAGGTTTTTCAGAGGTTGCACGGCCTCATGGCTGCCGCCTCCTCTGTGATTCCGCTAGGCTTGCTGCACATGCGGCCTCTTCAATATTGCTTCGTGTTCCGTCCCACGCTTGGAGCCTGGGCCAGTTTTACATGAGGGTAAACCATCACTAAATCACAGCTGTGGCCCCCTGGACATTTCCTCGCCTGTTTCAAACAGGTGTGCATTTGGGACTGACCTTCAGGAGGAAGGAGGGCAATCCATCATCCAGTTCCTAGTCAGCCCTGGAGAAATGCCTGCATATCAACAGCCTCGAAATGATGGCAGTCTTCTTGGCCCTGAAAACCTTCCTACCGGCCTTAAAAGGGCACCACATCCTGGTCCGGTTGGACAACATGATGGTGGTAGCCTATATCAATCACCAAGGCAGTCTAAGGTCACGCTCTCTTTAAAAGATGGCTCGGCACCTCCTATTTTGGGCACAGAACAAACTCCTCATGTTAAGAGTAGCTCATGTGCCGGGCAGTCTGAACCTGGGCACAGACATGCTGTCCAGAGGTAATGTGGCTCCAGGAGAATGGACCCTACATCCACAGATGGTTCAGGAGATTTGGTCTGTCTTCAGGAAGGCAGAGGTCCACATCTTCGCCTCAGAAGACAACTCTCTCTGCCCAACGTATTTCTCAATGCAGTGAGATGCACTGGCCCACGACTGGTCCAGAGCTCGTCTATACGCGTTCCCCCCATTTGCCCTGCTTCCTCACGTTATCAAAAAGGGTCAGGGAAGTCAAATACTCAGTCCTCCTGTTGGCCCCATTCTGGTGGAACCAGGCATGTCAGCTGTCAGCAGCAGCCCCGTGGCCAATAACACTGGACCTTCTCTCACAAGCAAAGGGCATGATTTGGCACCCCTGGCTGGAGCTGTGGAGCCTTCATGTATGGAGCCTCGACGGGAGCCTATGCAGCTCCCAGCGAGATTGAGAAACACTATTTTGGAGGCTAGAGCATTGTCTACAAGATGCCTTAACACCCTTAAATGGTCAGTCTTTCGTGATTGGTATTCTGCAAGAAGCCCGGATCTGGTTTTTTGTGACGTGTCCCACATGCTAACTTTGTTACAAGAGTTGCCGGACAAGGGGCACACCTCTTCCACACTCAAAGTTTATGTAGCAGCTATTGCAGCAAGTCATTCCCTTGAAGCTGAAGTTCTTGCAGTGCCCTATAGGTGTGAGGGCCCACTCCACTTGAGGAATGGCCTCCCCCTGGGCATGGTCTGGTGGGATTTCTATTGGTGAGATTTGTGTGGCCGCCGGCACTCACCATGCATTAGTCTGCATGCGAATTGATGACTGCTTAGTCTGCCTATTTCTCCCTAAGTTTGGAAATGTTTATATCAATAGTTCTCAGCTGATGGTCTTGGGAGCCATGTTTTGCTCATGTTCTTTAGGGGTCCTTACCTTAAGTGCTCCAAGACTGGGCTCGCAGAACAGGTCGCTCTGTATCTGCTCATAGCATGGCGTAATTGGATGCGTTCCCCATTTTGCGTTAAATGCAATGGGAGAGACGTTCGATAGGGAACACTCCGGTTACTAATGTAACCTTGGTTCTCTGAGATAAGGGAATGAGTGTTGCGTCACTCGCCGTGCTATAAGCTGCATGTGAAGCGATGACTGTCGCTTCAGTCTAATGATTCTGATGAAATGGTGCTTTAAGGCCGACTTATATAGAGGTGGGCTCCACATCTTCTGGCAGGTTAAAGCACCATTGGTTTGTGCAGCTACACAAACGGGAACAAATCTGGCTTCAGTATCAGAGTAAACAGGCGTTTCCCCATATTGCGTTAAACATTGCGCCTTTATTTCAGGGAACAGAGGTAACATTAGTAACTGAAGTGTTCAATGCAGTTGTTTTGACGGAAGGAAACCAGATACATTTCTAGTTTCAACATTATTTGTTCTTCAGACATTCCTCTTTAAAAGAAAAGAAGTACCATATGTATGCAAATTGACCCACATTGGGTTTTTGACCACAGAAAAAGTGTAGTTAATTTATTGTAATTTAACAATTTGTCTTTGAAACCGAACCATACAGGGATTTAAAAATAAATTTAAAAGGGCATTAAGATATCATTAATACTTCCTGAAAAGTGCTTTTTCCCCATTTTTGAATGGTCACCATTAGCTCATAATGCAACAAAGATAGCTAAAATCAACAGATTTTACTAATAGACCTATCAATCTCTGTGCAAAAATAACATAATGATGTTGCCATCTTTCTAAAGTAATTTTTACTCCCCTGTAATTTGGCTCTGAATCTCAGGTGAAAATTGTCGTTTTAACCCCCCTCTAAAAAATAGTGGATTACTCAGTAAATATACATCCATGACATTTAATATTTTGTCTTTCCTCACTCTACATGTTTATCTTTCTTCAGAAAACAAAATTATTAACAAAATCAGAAAGCTGGGGTTGAGTTAAGAGAGAATGACCCAACTATAATCAAGGTAAATATGATTGCAATTGCATACAGGAATGTGGATTAGACATGCATAAATCTGTTAATATTAATGGGAAACAAACCATGTATGTGTGCTCTCGGTGCACTAATAGCTTTTTGTACAAGCACATTTCAGTATGGTCACATGTCTGATGAGTGTTTTATATAACACAGACACAAACACTCTGACAGAGGAAGTGTTCACTGATGATTTCAAGATGCCTTCAGATCACCACATTCAGAAAGTTTTTATTTTTGTGTTTTGCTGTGTACAACAGTGGTCTGTTGCATCCCCAGGTGGACCTGTTTCATATTGCAGATTAACTTGAAGTTATTTACATTAAAAAAGCTCTAAACAAATGTATATTTTTTTTCCTCACAGTTTTGCGGTTGCACTGTATATAAATTATGAAAATGAAAAAGTACTTTTTAAATTTACCTTGAAAAAAGCTTAGATGAACCATCCTCAAATTTAATTCTGAACTTGGTAAAACACTTATCGTGTATGTAAAATATGTTTCAAGCTTTCAAAACATTTCAAGTCTTAATTTGTTTTCCTTCTGTTCCTTTTTTCTAAAACTTCTTTAACTGTTTACCATTAAATCATATTGGGATGCTTGCTAAAATTGCTGGATGTGGAACAGCCCTACCTAGAGAATTTTCCACCAGCCACCTTTGTATAACTCCCTTGCGTTTCCTTGTTCATTTGTCAGTTGTTGTTACACAGTAGCTGCTGTTGTTACATGTTTTATAGTTGGCTATTGTTCTGTGTTTCCTGGTTTCCTTCTGTTTATTACTTTTTACGTTATTACTGAAACCCTTTTTTTTTGGACTTTGATCTGCCTCCTCTCTGTATGACATTTTTACCTCCTCATGGCTGATGAGGGCAGGCCCTGAGTGATCCCTTTGATCCGGACCACTATCTCTGCATGTCTAAAACTATGACCAAAACTCATGTATGTTGTAGACTTATAGTTTGATTATATTTGTTACTATTACAGGTAGAAATATTCATGTGTGGATAGATGTGCAATCAATACTTACAGGATCCAGACCTGGTAAGAACATAATGGAGCTATTTGAGATTTGATTTCTGTTTGGAAAAAACATACACCCCTCAGTAGGTAGTGAAGTTTGTGGATCAATGCGGCACTGTTGAAGAGATCCTCCAGCAGTAACGTCATAAAACTGACCTCCAATGTTTTTGCTACACCTAAAGATAAGCAGGAAACCAGTGGTTGAAATAATTGCCAAGGAGATCGTATGCTTTTTACTCAGAGTTGGAGAGTAACAAAATAGGCCTACATGTAACGTCATTACATATTTAAAATACAAAATATAAGTAACTGTATTTAGTTATAATTACATTTCAAATATAAGTAACTGTATTTCGTTATAATTACATTTCAAATGGGTGGTTATTACAGTTATATCCAAAAAGTATTTTAGATTACCAAAGTGACTACTTTGAATTTTAATGTCAATTATTTATTTTAATATTACTGTAAAATGATTGGAAATTTTATTCAGTGAGGCAACTGGTGATTTTCTGACTCTGACTCGCATGCAGCCTTTTCAAATAGCAACCTGCCCTGCAGTGATGACTCGCTAAAATGCAGGAGGAAAATCGATTTTATTTATAAATGTGAAAAAGTGCAATGCAATTTTTGTTTACCAGCAACAAAAGGTCTCTGGATCGGCTTCAAAGGAACATCTAAAAGCATCGTAAAGTAAGTTGTTCTCAGTACGAGTTCTTGTTTTTCTATATTTATAATATGTGGTATAAGCAATATCATTCAAGGAAGAAGAGTGCTGTTTAGCCAAATATTAGCGTGATTGCAAATGTGATGCTCATTTTTATGCAATTATATAGCATCTGATTACTATCACTTGTTGCAAAGAAAATACTACTTTCTTTCCTACATGGTGTAAATAGAATTTATGGCTATTTGCACTTAGTTTAAATAGCATCTATTTGCACTTAATGCAAATAACCACTGCCTTCACAATTAATTTACATCCAGGGTTCGAAATGACTTAGGACTCTTGGGGGGTCCCCTAAAATTTAATTATTAAAGATTCTGAAGACTATCTTGCTACACTATATACTGTAGGCAAAATTATATGGACCAATGTTGAAGGTGGGATAATGGTCTTGGGATGTTTTTTCATGGTTTGGGCTAGGCCCAGTATTGTAGTGGTGTCTGGAGAAGTGGCTATAATCTAACAGGTAACCCTCTAACTCTGGAGAAACAAAGTTACAGCACTTTAGATAAATCTAATTCCTGACATGACAAAGTGAATAACAGGTCATTCTGTCCTTGAACAAGGAAGTTAACTCTAAATCCACCCGGTGTACTCATTATGGCAGCACCATGCACCTTTAATGGTCTGATCAAATACAAATGGCATTTCTCATCCCTTATGTTACATTAAATGGAATTTGTAAAACAACTGGCCGCTGGATTGAATAATAATCCAGACATCGAATAATCAAATATAAAATAACACTGCCTTCACTGTATACATTAAATATGCGTCATATAATTAATACAGTTTATCTTTAGCTACAAAAGTGTTTTTTTCTCTTTCTCTTTCGTTGTTTGATCAACTTTGGTGATACAAACAGCTGGAGGTATATTGGGTTGCTGTCCCTTTAAGACGAATGCATGTATACCGGTAATGACATGCGTCCGTTTTTTTCTCTGGCTGCGTTTACGGAGAAACTCGTTGAGACAGGCACTTTGACTTATTTTTTTCGAGCACATCGTTAATTTTTTTTTCGTTCAAACACAAACAGATAAGAAAGACAAGGGAATTCGGTGTTCACGAACTTCACGTGCTGTCTGCGACTGCGTGGCTCTGTGCGCCGACAGACAGACCAGTCTACATTTGGATGTTTAACATAAATATATAGCCTACTGATACAGCAAAGACAACGTTGGCAGGATTGACGGCAAAATAGGCTACAGCATATTTCGTTCTGTATTGACAGGGAGTTTTTTTAAGCAGAATTTGATGAGAATTTGATGCAGTTGCAGATACCATAGAAAGTAAAAGAAACACTAGCGGGAGGTGCCGAAAAGCGCGCTGTTTTTGCATCCCTGATATCTACAATTTTCCCCAACAACAGCCATGTTATCACATAAGCACAATTTACTCTTGAAAAAAGTCGGTGATCTTTCTTTTCCCCCTTTTTTTCTCTCCATGTGCAGGATTCTAAATTAAGAAAAATAATATTAGCTTCGTGGATAGCTTACCAAGCTCTCATCATGCTCAAATCACATTCACTTTAATCAACTCACAGACTTGAATTACATCCTGGTTATCTTTCGTAATCACTGACTGGACAAGTAGGTTGTTAAGCTAGCTTTGAATAACTAGTCTAGCTGCTAGATCTGCTGTCAGCTGGCAGATCATTTGGCTTCATACACATAAGTTACAGCTAGCAAGAAATGTTGACAAACGTACTCTTCTAATCATTACACTGGGTATACCTATATATATCTAGTTAATGCAACTTTTGATATAGGAACTCGAACTCCTAATATTTTACTATAAGCAATTATGGAGATATAAACACAATCAAAGCCCTTACAAGATTTTCATTCAGGATTTCACTCTTTGTGATGTCTCGTTTTGCCGCATTCATCTAGTACGTGTCTGCTGGAGCACCACAACAACAATCTGTGACGCTGTATAGGAACTCACTCGGCTAACAGCTGCCCTGATTGCTGCCTCGCGCTAGGAAATAAATTAATTACTGTTATAAATACAAAACGTCACTAAAACCTATAATTTTCACAATCATTTTTAATGTTAAAATATATTTGTCGGGGACCCCCCAAAATCCAAAAATGAATTCTTATGAGGGGTCCCTAATGACTTATGGGGGGTCCGGGTCCCCCCCAGACCCCCCTCATTTCTAACCCTGTTTACATCAGAAGAGTTGCGCATCTGCGAGCAACATTTGGTTCCTGATTGAAGCTGTGTTTTGAACAAATCAGCCGAGAGAAAGATTGAATGACTCCTTCATTTAGACAGTGATTTGCCACCAATTTGTTTTCCTTCCATCATATATATATATATTTTATATATATTTCTGTTTAAAATGTTATATTTAAAACATTAATCTAATAGCATTATTTATGCATTTATAATTGTTTTAAATGCATTCATGCCATCCATTTTTATTTAGAGGGGGTAACATAAAACAAGACATCAAAATGAATGTGACCTTTACCTTAAGTATTCCAATATATTTAGATTAAGATACTAAAATAAAGTAATCTTAAGGAAATACATTACATAATACTTTTTAAAGCATGTATTTTGTAATCTGTAACAAAATATATTTTAAAAGTAACCTTCCCAACCCTGTTTTTAATCTCATGCTTTCTTTTTGTATCACCTTGTAGCTTCAATACGGCCATTCGAGTGGTAAAATGGCTTTTCTCCATTGCATTCATCATATACTCCCCATCTCAGATGAGCCCATTCATGCACAAATATCCTTCCTGCAAACAAACAAGAAAACTGATAATTAAACAAACACATTACTGTATCAATAGACCTTTCTGACCTCTTTTATTTTGTGAGAAATTTATAAATGTTGAAGGAATATACACATCATTCACCTTTCGATCCATACAGCTGAATAAAAGTATCATTCAGGAGGTATTCTGGGGTGAAATGTATGAACTCTCCCTCAGCTCCACATTCTCCATATTGATTAGTATAAGGCTCAACACCGTATGCTGGATTAGCATTATCAATTCTTATTTTCGCCTGCATGTCACATAGAAATGGTCAGAGAAACATCCTATGTAAGTTAAGTAATTTATTTTTTAACATTAATATATAGCAGGCAAGATAAAATAGAATAATTTTCTGTACCATTCCAAAGGACTCTGTTCTTGCTTTGGTAAAATCCATACCATTCCATTCAGGTGGGACTAGTATTGTAGCTTCTCTGAAATACACCTTTTCATCCAGTGCATGATAGAGGTACAATGATCCCTCAGTGACCATCTCCTGTCAGAATGAAAGTGAACAGATAAAATGAGAAAACACTTAAAAAAATGAAAAAAACTCTAAAATCACCGAAGTACATGAAGTTTGTTAAATAGACAAAAGTACATAATCACCTTGATTTTATCAATAAGTCTGTTATCCTGTGTTACTTTTGAACTGATTGCAATGACAATGTCAACATAACCATTTCCATCTAGTTTGATTCCAGTGGAGGTGGACGACAGCAACATCCATAATAAGACAAACATCATTCTTGAGCCCATAGCTGCGAAGTGTAGATCAACAGCAACTCCTGAACACTGTTTTGAACAATATCAAGTCAAATCGCTTGATTATTTACTGGCATGAACTGATTATATTAATCAAATTATGTCAGGGAACAGGAAATCTGGAAAAAACCAACAAACAAACAAAAACACATCACAGTGTCATAAGGAAGCATATGACACTAATTTTATTCCTGTTTTGCATTGCATTTCTTTATTCATTTCTATGCAGTCCTCTCTGTTTGTATAGCTTAATCCGCAACTAAGGTCATATCAGGTCATCATGAGGTTACACTATCATTGGCTCTCCATGGGGTGTTATTGTATTGTTTGTAGCACATTTGTTACCAGGTATAAATATCTGGTCTTACCGGGAATACTTTGGGTTAAGATTATTTAAAGGAAGACATGCTAACATTGCTGCTGAAGAACTGCTACGCTACAACCTTCAATAAATTATTCTCCCCACAAGAACTTTGTTCAAGCGTACTTAATACTTCGTATTACAGAAATCTAGTACATTGGTGGGCCACCCAAACGACTTCTCAGCCAAAAATAGAGCAAAATCTAACATTTATTAAAGGAATAGTTCACCCAAAAATTAAAAATTTGCAGAAAATTTACTCATCCTCAGGCCAGCCAAGATGTAGATGAGTTTGTTCCTTTTTTGCAATAGATTTGTAGAAAGAAGCAAAGCGAAGATTGAAAGTTAAAACTGCTTAATGATGGATTTGTTTCTTACAATCACACAGCTTTTCACTTCACAAGAAGCGCATTGATGGACTGAAGTCGTGTGAATTACTTGTGGATTATTGTGATGTTTTTAGCAGCTGTTTGGACTCTCATTCTGACGGCATCCATTCACTGCAGAGGATCCATTGGTGAGCAAGTTATGTTAGGATAAATGTTTCTAAATCTGTCTGGTAAGAAAACTAAAATAATCTACATCCTTGATGGCCTGAGGGTGGAGAAATTCTCAACAAATTCTTGGGTGAACTATTTCCTTAACAGAACGTTCCTAGCTTTTCTGTAGCTCAGTAATTACTGTAGATCATGGAACTAGTAACATCAAGGTCATAGGTTTGATTCCCAGGGAAAGTAAAATGTGTTCCTTGAATGCAATATAGATCCCTTTGAATAAAAGTGTCTTCAAAAATGTAAATGTTGCTTTTCATCAGTACTGGGGCACAGACACCTCGCTCAAAAAGTTTCCTTTTTAATACTGTTATGACTATGTGGATATAAATTGTATTTACCTGCACTAGTCAAGTCACCTTTATTTATATATTTATAGTTTATATATAATATATTAATTCTGCAGGAATACATGTCATTAACAAAACATTCAAACCTATTGGTCTGTCATATAAAATATACACAAATATCACTGCATGAACTACACATATGCACGTAGTCAGACATATTTTACACAGATTTCTGTAAAAAAAACTCACCATTGAGAGTGTGCTGACCAGCTGCATCAATGTCTGGTATGGGAACAGAAGTGCTGCTGACTGCAAGACCCTACAGCGGACAGTAAACACAGCCACAAAAGATCATCTGTACCCCTTTCCCCTCCATCCTGGACATTATCCATGCATGATGCTCCAGCAAGGCTACCAGTATTGTGAAGGACCCTACACATCCCTCCCACAGTCTCTTCCAGCTCCTGCCATCAGAAGGTACCAGATTATCAAAGCTTGCTCTGCTAGACTGCTCAACAGTCTCTCAACAGACTGCCCTGTAAGTCTCTCTCAGATTATGTGTATGTACAGTGTCACTGCTACTGTGAGGTAAACATGAAGAAGATGAAGATAAGGCAAACAGTCTTTAATATATCCACACAAGGGTAAATACAGGACAGAACAGGCAGGAAACACATGTAGGAACATAGTAGAACAGACAACAAACAGTGAAACGAACACAACTAAAATAGGGACGCTAATGAGGGACAGACAGGTGAAGAGGATCAACTAATGAGGACACAGGTGAACTGATTAACATTATCAAACACTGGGAAAAACTGGGTCACACTGAGCACATGGAGAATGAAAACACAACAAAATAGTTCAAGGGTGTGACATATTTATTTATAGTATATGTATAGTCAGATGTTTAACTGTGTATAGATTATTATGATTTTTTCATAATTCTATTGTTGTATGTTTATATTTATGTTTAGTATATAACCATGGTCCTGCGAGACACAATATTTCGTTCCACTATATGTCCACACATGTAGCAGAAAGACAATAAAACGACTTGACTTGATATGGAATTCTCTGAGTCAAATAAGAAAATTATGTTTTGACATCACTACAGGCAAATAACCTGATTTATTTATAAAGTCATGTAAGCGCGGTTTACTTGCGTTGTCAGGTAACTGATGTGCATGTAAATAGGGAAAAACTGGTTATTTTAATAAGCTGACATTTGTGAGTTATCAGCTTACTGGTGTGCATGCAAACATGCTGAACTAGAGGCTTGTGCTAAAGTTCTGCATCCCTTGTAAACTGCCTTTATGTCAAAGTGGTACCACTGCTATTTATAATTATTATATTTATATTATATTACAGTGCTCCAGACAAAAAAGAAAATATATAAATAAAATTTAATTGATTGATTGATTGATTGATGAATTATTTTAAGGAGCCATTGGCTCCTACACTGTTAAAAAATGTCCTGTAGAATTTACAGTAACTTACTGGCAGCAGTTTGCCAGTAACTTACTGTCACAGGCTACTGTGTGGGAGTACGGAATGAGGAACGAGGAGATCAGGAGTACATCATCACAGAAGACTTTAATGGAATCAAGGGAATCAGGAAGACACATGTAGCGGAAGACATCAAGTAGAACCGACAAACCCTAACTGAAAGGATTGGGGCTTTTAAACACAGGATAACGAGGGACTAAGGAGACATACCTGGAATCAAATTAACAAGCAACATGATGGAGAAAGTAGGTTACATGGAGCAAAACACACACAAAACATGGAACAGAGTCTGGCATTACTCCCCCCTCCCGGAAGGTGCACCCTCGTGACACATTACATCCAACGGGGGGTGGGGGTTAGGGGGGAATGGCGCTCTGGAGGTCCTTCAGGACACACATGGGATGGTGGGCCTCCAGAATGCTACCCATTCAATCTGGAGGCCTGGAGTCTTAGATCCTGGAACCTTACCACCCCCCAAAAAAAAAATCCTTGGGGGGACTTACGGGGCTGAACTCGGGGCCTGGAGCCCTCCCTGGGCTAAACAGGGAATCAGTGTAGAAGATTTTTATTAATAAGATTTTCTATTAATCAAGTATAATCAAGGTGAACTTAGCCACATATGTCTATAGTTATTATTCCATTATAATCCTATGGTTGTAGTATAGGAAGAAAGATGCCTACGTGGCCAGAATGTCCAGACCCAGATGAGAAACATCTGGGAAAAGGGTCTTTCTCCTTACCAGACCAAATAGGGGGGCCCTTCTCTCTGGGGATCGAATTGTAAGTCTAAGGAAAATTATGGAATATTGGGAACGCCCCCTGTATATGGTATATAAAGGAGATACCACATAACATTCGAGAGATCTTCTCACAGAGAACATCTCGGCTTCATTTCTCTCTGAAATAAAGTCTATCTTCTGGAAACAAAACCCCAAGACTGAGTGTGATCCCTCAAATCCATGGCAGCAGACACGACACTACATTTGGCGCCCGAACAGAGACTGGATAAGAACAGCAGAGTGGACGACCCGCTTTTGAAACTGACCTGATGAGCAACACACACACAGTGGTGGCCACCATAGAATAAGGTAAGCATTTTTGCTTATATAATTAGTGTGTGTTGTTGAACGGTCGGTTCTGAGTGGTAAGGTCACTTAAAATCTGCTCTTCCAAATTTAGAATTAAATAAATAAATTAAAATGGGGGGTTAAGTTTCCAGAAGAAAAACTGCATACACATATTTGGTATAATGTTAGGAAGGCCTTGATAGGTGACCTAAATTAAGACTAAATGGTGTAGGCAGAAATTCATTGCATGTAAGGGTCTGGTGTTTATTGAAGACTGGTCTAAAGAAGGACAGCATAAATGGGGAAACAGATGTAGAATCGCGCGGAAAAATCCTTTGGATACCGCTCTGTAGAGGACGTTAGGGAGATACAGAGGGCAGCAGCACGGAAAGGCATAAATTCCTGCAGGGTACTGTTTTTTTTACGGTGTTGAGGAAGTGCATCAGTGAAAGACCGAGTAGAACTGACAGGTCAACTCTAGGGAAAGAGTGTTATGTTTTGTTTGTGTGTGTGACACTGTGTCTGGACGAATGTCTGTGTGAGTGATGAGAATGTTGAAACAAATAAATTCCGTATCGGGTGGGTAAAAGTTGCGCACCGTTCCTGGACCATCACTAAAATGTGATCTGGCAGAATTGGACGCAACTACCGCACTCGAGAGGGATGATTGAATGATGAGCCCTATTAAATTAAGGGACAAAAGTATGAGGAGAATGAGCCCTATAGGATGAAGGGACAAAGGATTAGAAATGGTTTAGAAGGAGTGAATGTTTTAGGAAAATAGAATCAATAAAATTTGGAATCAAGATTTTTTTATAGGCTTTTGCATTTGGGATGTCTGTGTGAAAGAGAAGGAGAAATTTTGAGACCAGAGCAGTAGAAGTGAGAGCAGACATTAAGCTAAAGAATTATATTAAAAAATTATATAAGTGCAGATAAAACAATAAAGAGAAGTAAAGATAAAGTAAAGAATTATCTTTAGAAAATTTTATACATACTAAGTGATAGTAAAATAGAGTTGAGATTATCAATTTTATACTAAAAGTGTAAATGCATCAGACAGAATTAATAACTAATACAAAAGAGGCATGAATAAAGACTAAGGAATACAATAAAGAAAAAAAATTGGAAAAAACTGGTTAAAAATACATAAGATAAAGTTGATAGATTAATAAATATATAGATAAATATAGATAATTAAAAAAAAAAAAAATAATATATATATATATATATATATATATATATATATGTATATACAGAATTAAAAAGTATATATTGGATTTGTAATATTATAAGAAAAAAATAGAAAGCCACTCAGATATGGCAGGAAATAAAAGAAATTAAAATATCCATTGTGTAAAGAGCTAATAAAACAATATCTCAAAACAAAATGGCAGAAGAGAACACCAAATATGCCAAATGGCAAAAGGAAGGGACATTTGATGTAGCATTGTGTGAGGAGATGTTGAACACTCTGGTAAAATAAAAAACTACAAAACTGAAACGCATCAGTAAGAAAAAGAGGAAAAAAGAGAAGCAAAGAGGGAAAAAGAGAAAATAGTATAATAGCCATATTTAAGAAGGAATGTGAGAATATATATTGAAAAATGTTAAATAAAGAAAAGTGAAGAAAATTTGCAGATTGATTGATACAGACAATCACGTACAAGCGTTAGAAAAATGAAAGGCAAACCAGGAAGATAAACCCAGGTTTGAGGAAGGATAGAAAAAAATAAGGAGAAAAGATAATAAATATAAATAGAAGCACAAGTAAAGCTATGGAAAAGTGAAATTGAA
Source organism: Cyprinus carpio (assembly GCF_018340385.1). Lineage (NCBI taxonomy): Eukaryota > Metazoa > Chordata > Actinopteri > Cypriniformes > Cyprinidae > Cyprinus > Cyprinus carpio. Next base: position 11,788,796 of record NC_056611.1, read on the forward strand.
GAAGTAGGAAAAATGTACAAAAGAAAAAATATATTATTAGAAAGAGGGATAGTAAGTTGTTTGTAGCAGTAATGAGGATGTACCTGAAGGAAAGGAGTTATTTGATAACAGAAAATGGGAACAAGGCAGCAGAAAAGGGGACACTCAGACACCACTGGCTGCACAACTCCCATTTTAAATCAATGGGTGATCAGGGACAGTAAAGTCCCCTGGGCTTCACAGGACCCACAGGGCTGTGTCACTCAACCGCCAAGCTATTTCCGGAGGGGGCTGGAAAGTGGATTCAGGGTGTTTGAGAAGGAACTATGGACCAACTTTTGGCTGTGAAAGATGACATTAAAGCTTGCTGGCTAAATTATAGGAGGGACAAAAGATGGATAAAATTCTTCAAACAACTACTCTAAATAGCAGCAGTAAACTCTCACAAATGGATGTTAATTGTTTTTTGTATGGCATTCGGGCCATCAGTGGTGTGGCAGGCACGGCCGTACGAGGTAACCCGACTCAGACTGAATCCTAAATCCTTGAGAGACACGAGCTGGGAGACACAAAAATCCAACCACATATGTTCAGAAACAGCTGACAAGGTGGGAAGTAAAGAAACTGAGGGGGTATACAAAAAGAGACCATTAGTGGCACATTGTTTTGTTTTTTTATAGCCCACTTACGCAGAATCCCTCCAAACAAACACACCAATCCCTGTGCCCATAATTAATGTTTATACTCCAACCGCCAGGACAATGGAGAAAGAAAGACCATACGCAAGGCCAGAGAGGAAGAAACTATTACTTGTCCTCCAGATGTAGTGGCTAGGCATAATAAGGAAGATGGACTATCCCACCTATCCACGCATTAAAAGTCCCTCCGTGTTGGAAGGGTGAGAGCTTGGTGACAGCCGAACAAGGTCCTAGTACGGGCCCCTAAACCCCTTTGGGGGGTCCCCCTTCAGGATATTAGGGGGCCCACAAACCTCAAGGGAAGGCCCGCTTTCAATTTTTTTAAAAAATAAAGTGATCCAAAAGCTTATTATGCCCAAAAAAAAACCCCACCCATTTATTTTTTAAAAAAAAGGTGTTTTTTATACCTGTTTAAAAATTTTAAAAAATGTTTTCACCCCCCCCCTCTTTGGGCGGGGAAAAATTTTCAAAGACAATAGGATTCTCAAAGGGGAAAAAGGCCCAATTTAATTCCCCAATTTAAAATCTCCATGTGTCTACAACAAAAGACAAAATATAACAAGCCCATTCTGGTTCAAATCGACCCCCTTCAAATTTTTTGGAAGAATGCATTATGCAAATTGGGCTTTCAAATTAGGTTGGGTTTTACAGAAGGAAAAAATATTCCTGCAATAGGAACAAAACACAAATGGTATTGCGAGCCAAAAACAAAGGGCATTGGGGCCCGGCAGATAGAACAAAATGTGAAATCAATAAATTTTGGGAAAATTTATTGAAACAAATTTCCGAAAACCCCCAGCTTACTAAAAATTAAAAAGAGAGATGAGAAAATAGAACAAAATGGGGAGCCCCGAAAAAAAAGGACAAAACAAATTGTGTCCAAGTACACATAAAAGAGCTATAAAAACCAAATGGGTTTTTAAAAAATTTTAAAATTTTTTAAAAAACTAAATTTTGGGCCCCACAATTGGGAGAAAAGGGAGGAAACCCTTGGGGAAAAAAAAATTTGCCCAAAAGAGGAAAAAAACTTATAAAAAAATGAAATTTAAAAGAAAATTTGCCGCTGAGGTTCCGGAAACCCCCCCTTACTGGAAAAGGCCCACTGAGGGCCCAAAAATTTTTCCATAACTGTCTTTTTTTTATTTTAAATAAGTGTGCTGCTTGCCCGAAAGAGAAGGTATTTGTTTAAATACGGCACAGGGGCATTTAAGGGGGCCTTACAGTGTTTGGGAAAATAAAAAAACTTTAGGGGGTCGATAGCCATATTTTCCCTACATTTGAACCTTTAACCTCCAAAATTTATTAATAAACAAATTAACCCAAAAAGGGCCCCACAACAAAAAAAGGGAACTAAAAAAAACTAAAAGAGATCTGGCATCCCCATGAAAAAAAACCCCGTTGCACCTACTTTCCTTCTTGAATATTCTTTTTGCAGGGGGCCTGGTTTTGACCCTTTTTCAAGGGGGGAAATGTAAGGAAAAATTTTAAGGAAAATTAAAAAAAATTAACCCGAACAAATTATAACAAAAAATTAAAAAAACCATCAAAGGGCCAAAATAAACAAAATATGGGGAAAATACTAAAATTTTAATTTGGGTTAATGGGTTTTTCCTCTTGCACTAATGGGGTTACGCAAAGCAAACCAAAAGGGAAAAGGGACTTAAAACCGGGATTAAGGGTTACGGGTCCACCCATGCATGTGCCATATTGTAAAGGTTCCCCCCCCAAAGGAAATGCCTCTAGACAAATTTTTAAAATGAAACCCCTTTGAAAATAAATGAAAAATTAACTGCTATTCATAAAGTTTCTATTTCAGGAAAAAAAAAAATAAAGAAAACCCAAGAGAAAAATTTGGGGACTTTCCTGTCCATTTTTCCAAAGGGGGCCCAAATATTGGGGGGTATTCCCAGAAAGTGGAATCAGCCCAGGGGAGAAAGGGCTTTTTACCCAAGGTTTTGGGGGAAACTTCCCCCAGCAATCCAAAAATTGGGGGGGAAACATCTGGTATCCCTCTAAACCCTGTCTAGAGTTTTTCCCCCGGGAAAGGCCCGAAAAACAAAAAAAACAGCCCAAACCCGAAAGAGGCGGAAAAAATTTAAAGAAAAGATCCAAAACCAAAAATTTAAGTTCAAACTGACGAGACACAAAAAAATATCAGAAAAGGAAACTCCTTTTTTCCCTTTAGAAAGAACTGGAGAGGACGAGAATGATCTGAAAAACTTCCCCGAAACCATCCCATGCCTAAAGCATTTAAAAAATGCAAACCCAACCAACCATGGGAAAACAAACCCGACTTCCCCCTTTTAATTTACCCTTTTAACCTTTGAACCCAAATTTATAAAGATTTTCAAAACAACAGAACCATTTTTATAACAAAAATCGTAGAAACACTGATTATTATGTTTAAGGTTGAAAACATTAAACATATTGATGCATTATGGGGAAAAGCCCAAAAAAATGAATGGTAAAAAATGGGCAGCCTTTTCTGCTGAGAAACAGGAAAAGAAAATTTTCTTGCGTGCTTTCCAAAACTCCGTTAAACAAAGTAACTCCTACCAAAACCTAGACTAACAAAATTTTCCCCAAATTTTTTGGGGGGAAACCCTTTTGGGCCTTTAAAAATTTTTTCCCCGACCCTATTGTTTTGCTGAATGTCCCGGGTTTTTTTTAAAACCTAAAATTTTCAAATTTTTTTTTTTAGACCACTATGGGGTCTTGGGGTCAGTACTTTAATGTCACCAAAAATAAAAAATTTTAAAAAAGAAAATAGAAAATTCCAAATGTATAGCATGATTTTTAAAACGGAATTTAGTGTTTCCCTAAACCCCAAAGAACACCCGATGTGGGCAAAATTTTAAAGGGGAAAGTGCTATTATTGGTACATAGATAAGAAAATTTTTGGAAATCAGGGGAATTTTCCCTTTAAGCTCCAGAAATGTTTGCACTTGAACAACTTTAAAGGAAAATAATTCCCCCTAAGAATGTGAAAATCAAAATATTTCATTACCTTCAATAGAAATTTTTGAAAACCACTTAAAATAACAATTTTTTTTGGGCTTTTTGGGAGAAAATTTTTCTGCCTACTTTCCCGTGGGGTGGAAAAGGGTTTTTGTAAGTAAAGATTACTTCAAGAGTTAACAGGCCAATGGGGGAAAAGAAACCAAACCAAGAAGGAAACAAAAGAATTAAAAAAGGGTTTCGAGCCAGACCCCAATATATATTTGACTTTAAATTTACAACCCAGAGGAATTCCTAATGAATTTCAAGGGAAAGAGAAATAAAAAAAAAGGTTTTTGAGTCAATTTTTTTTGGGGTCACACCAAAAAAAAATGCAGAGGGTTAAAAACCTTTATTATAATCAACCCAAAATTTATTAATTATACTGATTAGCTTAACCTTTTAGGAGCCCCCCGGTTCACCAACAATAAATGACATTTCAAAACAGACACGGTTAACTGGGTTTTTGGGGGCAAGGGAGGATTTTCTGTGGTTTTGTTCGAGTCAATGTTTCCCTTTTTCCAAAAAAATACCCGCCCCTTGGGGGAGCTTTTAGTGAAATTTGACTAAAATTAAAAAATTTAAAAGCTGAAGTTACGCAAAATGCTGGAAAAGACAACCCAAAAAGGGATTGGATTGATTTTAAATTTGGGGGGCATGGGGCATGGTTTTCTAAACGGGGAAGTTTTTGGGAGTTTCCATCTAAAAAAGGATTTTATTTGTTGTGTATTACCTAATTAAAACATTAAAACGGCAAAGCTACGCTTTAAAAAAGGAATGTAAAAGTCCCAAAAAATCAACAAAAATTTTCACAGAAAAAACCTAAAGGGAAAATTATGAAGGATGGGTAAACAAACTAAACTTAAATAAAAAACTTTTTATGATATTTTTAAGGGGGATCTAACGAGGGGATGAAAGGGCAAAGAAAAACCCTACCCCGGGGTAAGTCTGCCTAAATTTTCCCCAGGGGGGCCCCTAGGATGCATAAAGGGGACTGGGGTGAAAAATCAAATATTATATCCTGTGATATTCAAAAGTGTTTATGTTTTTAGTATTTTTTATGGGCTTTTTACACAACTGTACAACCCCCAGGGAAGAGCTGAACCAATTGCAGGGTTTTTTAGGGGGGCTGGATCTTTTTCTCCCTACTAGTCAAATGTGGGAGGGTTTTTTTGGTCCCTGTTCCTCCCCCGAGTGAATTACATAATCCGGCATTTTAATACAAGGGGACTTTTTTAGGGCACTAGGGAGTTTAACTAATAAACGGATTTTTGGAGTAGCACTCTGAATAAAAAATAACAAATATGAGACTTACTAAGGTTTTTAAAAGGGGGGGAAAAAGGAGAAGATTTTTTTTAATAAATTTTTTATTAATCCGATAAACAAGGTTAAAATTAGCCCCATATGTCTATAGTTTTTTATTCCTTATAAACCATGGTTTTTTTGTAAAAGGAAGAAAAATTCCTATGGCCAAATGTCCCAAACCCGATGAGAAACATCTGGGAAAAAGGGGCTTTTTTCCTTACCGAAACCCAAAAGGGGGCCCCTTCCCCTGGGGTCAATTTTTAACCTAAGGAAATTATGGAATATTTGGGAAAGCCCTTTATAAGGTATATAAGGAGATACCACATAAAATTCAAGATCTTTCACAGAGAACCCTCGGCCCCGTTTCTCTCTGAAAAAAGTCTTCTTCTGGAAAAAAAACCCCAAGACGGGTGTGTCCCCCAGATCCATGGGGAGCAGGGCACCCACTGCATCAGTACCCTCCCTGCTTAACTGGGGCTCAGGGAAACGCTTACAACTCTGGCACTGGAGGTTGCTCTTGGGGGGAGCAGGGACGCAGGCACTTTTATGGGGCTGGCACGGAGTGAGGGGTTTTTGGGGGTGGAGCTGACAAAAGGAGCGGGCTTTGGACCGGGGCCGACCTGGACCAACCGGCAGGCTTGCCCTAGTATTTGGCCCCTTGAAAATTGGGGTTCTGCAGCCCCGGGGGGCTTGGGTTTTTGGGTCGTGGCGACGCTCTCCAACACCAGAGGATTTTTCCCCCAGCAAATCCCCTGGTGTCCCCGGGGGGCCCCCGGGGCATGGGAGGTTTTCCCCTTCCAGAACCCCTTATTTGAAAAGGGGGGGTCAAACGAGGGCCATAGCCCCGGGGAACCTGCATACTCCAAAGGGAAAATTCAGGGGAAAGGGGGATCCATACCAACTTAGCTGCCACCGAGCTGCAATTTTTCCCTAACCCTGGGAAAAAAAAGGAATCAAAAAAAATTTTCCAAAAAGGGGGAAAACAACACAGGGAAAGAAAACCCCTCACTTTTTTTTTTTTGGTCAGGTCTTCTGTCACAGGCTCCCGTGGGGGGAGTAAAGGTGGGGAGGAATTAGGGGGCCGGGATTTCATTAACACAGGAACTTTAATGGAACAAGGGAATCAGGAATACACACTTAAACAGAAGACATCAACAAGTGAACCAACAACCCTAACTGAAAAGGGCGGGGGCTTTTAAACAAAAAAGGGGACTAAGGGGACACACCTGGAATCAAATTAAAAAATCAACCTGAGGAACACTAGGTTAAAATGGGCAAAACCCACACAAAACATGGAACAAAGTCTGACACTTCCCCGTAATAAAAATTACAGCAAAATTTGTATTTTTACAGTCCCTTTTTTTCTGGGTTTTTTCCCCAAATATAATTTTTAAAACAATAAACATTTTTTCTTGTAATTCATTTTTCCTTTTTCTGTACAAATTTTTAAATTTTCTTGGGATTCATCAGGTCTCAGTAAATAGTAAAAATAACAATGACACCCAAAGTAAAATTTTTTTTTTAATTTTTCAACGGGAAAAAATAAATACCATTTCATATTCTTGCAGATAAACTTTTTAGTTTTCTTCACAACCCCTTTTTTTTTTTTTTTTAAAACCCCGTAACATTTATACATTTTCATTTACAGCATTTTAAAACAAAATTAAAGAAAACCCTTCAGTCATAAGAAAAATCTTAAATTTCAAATTTAAAAAAATTTTGGGGCGGAGGGGGGGGAGGGGCTGCCCTAGCCAGAGGGGGAAAAGGGGGCCAGAGGGCCAGAGAAATAGAGGTCCTGAGCGGCCGATGGTTTTTTAATGACCCAAAGGGGGACCAGAGGGACATGGAGGGCCCGGTGGAAACTGGTGGACCCGCCCACGGGGAGAGAGGGGGGGAGCTAGGAGCCTGGTGGACCACTGGGTTTGAAGGGGTTTAGGGTGAGTCCGGGGGCCCCGAGGCTGGAGGCGGGGACAAGGGGTCCTCCAATGACACCCATGGAGAGGGCAGACCCCAGCGGTCCACCCGCAAATTGGGGAGCCGGGGGGAGAGAGGACTGACAAAGGGGAAAGCGGGGTGATTTAGAGGACCTGGGCTGAGGGCACAGGCTCTGGTTCTGAGATAACCCAGCTCCATCCCCTCTATTTTTGGGGGATGGGGCCCTTGGTTTCCCCGGGGGGGCTCAGGGTCTTGCCCGGGCGCGGGGGTGGTGGGGTGTGCTCTGGGGCTGGCGTGTGTTCAGGATCAGGGGGGTTTATGCTTCCCCAAATCCAACTCCCTCCAAATCAGGGCCGTGGGGCTGGGGGGTTTTTTTACGTGGTGAAGATTCTCCTGACCCGAAAAGAGACTTCATGTTTTAACTTTAAAAGGGGAGACTTGGGGAAAAAACTGAAGTCACCCCGGGGAAAATCAGGCAGGTTTAGGTTTCCCTGGGCATGGAAAAGAGTTGGGGGGCAAAAATCCACAAAAATGGAAAAAAAAAAAAAAAATTAAAGGGGTACTTTTCTTTCTTTTCTAGGGGCGGTCTTTTTGTCACACTACTGGGGGTAAATGCACAAAGGAAAAGATAAATGCAAAAAGCTTTAATAAATAAAAACTAAAACCAGGGCAAACAGGGAGGAAAAACACAGGGAGGGGGGATACAGACAGGGGCCAAAAAAAGTGAAATAATCACAACTAAAAAGGGGGGGAACAGGGACTGACAGGTGAGGAGGGTCAACTAATGGGGCACAGGGGAAATGACTAAAAAATCAAACACAGGGGAAAAAATGAGTCACACTGGCACATGGGAATGGGAAAAAAACAAAATATTTAACAAAAAAACGTATGCCCTTAAAACTATTTATAGAAATGTATATTTGGATTTTTAAATGTTTTATGGTTTTTTATTTTTTTTATCTTTTTCTGTTGTATTTTTATATTTATATTTTAAATTTGTATATAGCACCATGGGCCTGCGAGACCAATATTCTGTTCCACTGTAAGGAAAAAAGGGCAATTTTAAACTCAAAGGGAAAAAATTTTAAAATTTTTAAAGGAAATTTTTTCAAAAATCACCAATTCCCTCAATCCAAAGAGCTTTTGATCGTAATTTTCTATATGGGTTTACATGTTTTGGGCAGGGTGTGCACCCCTTTGACCATCAATCTTGATTACTTGGGCCCCAAAATTTTTAAAAATCTCCTTTTCCCAATTGGGGAAATTTTCAAAGATTTTTTCTTTGTTCTAATGTTGAAAACTGTTCGACGCTATTTTGGGGGGTTGCTTTTTGCTTATTGGGGCTAGGGTTTGATTACAATCATTTTCCCGTTTTCTTACCTTTTTTTTGGAAATTTGGCTCCTCTGTTTTTAAACCCTGCTCCCCATCAATTTTTTAAAATTTTTCTGATTCCCGGGTCTGTACCCTCAAACCCCTATATTTCCAAAACCCTTAGTAAATGCAATAAACACTTGGGCTTGATATGGGAATTCTCGATTTGATAATAAATTTCATAAGACCAGGAGCAGAGTTTCTACACGGGGGTCTTTATATAGCCCCTGTGCTCATTGATTGATGGGGAAACTCAAAATTTTTTGGACTAAATACTTCCAAGGGACTCCAAAAATTTGGGAAGATAAAAGCCTTTTTTTACTGGGGGTTTAAACATTAAAAATTTTAAAAGGGAGATTACACGTTTTGGCAAAAAAGCCTTCCCTTTGGAAAAAACCCCATCTATTGCCAAACGGTTTTTTAAAGTATGGTTTTAAAGAATCCCAAAAAAGCTGGTTTTAAAATGGGGTGTGGTACGACTAGCCCTTTGTTACAAAAAAAAATTTGGGGGGGAGAAATCCCAAAGTCCAAAAAAAAATATAAATAATTAAGTGAAAAAAAGGTTTTTAAAGGGGGGGGGAAAAAAAATTTAAAAAAACCTTGGGGTTTTAAAATATAACGTAAGATTAAAATTTTGCAGCATCAGTATTGCACATTACAAAAAAAAGGGAAAAATCAATTTTTTCATTTAAACCCCGGGGAAATTAGTCACCCGGAGCGTTGAATCCAAAAAAAATCCTCTTTTTGTAGGGGCTTTTCTGTTTTATTTGCACCTCTTATCAAACATGGGGTGATTCAATTCCAAACACTTTCAGAAACTCTCATTGACATACCCACTTCATTAAAACCTCGCCCTAGGGGACAACATATTTTTTTACACAAAAAGCATATTTGTGTTTTGCCCCTCTTAAATGCAATTTTTCCCCATTTTTTGAAACCCACCCAAAAAATTTCCCCACTCAAAATTCTAGCCTATAACTATGTGAGAATTTCAAAATTTAAAAAAAAATTTTTACTGAGTAAACTTTTCCCCGAAAAAAATCAGTAAAAATGTTAGGGTTTTCAAACCCTTTATCCCAATGTTTTACACCGGCCCCCCCACTAAATTCCCTCAGATTCCAAACCCCTTTCTTCTCAAGGGGGGTAATACTGCGAACTACCCCTTTTTCGTATATTTGGGGAACGCTTAAAAACCATAGGTTTTCCTTTAAAAATTGTCCTAAGGGGGGGTTTTCCTTTTTGATAATTTCCCAAATTTGGGAAATTTTTTATTTTCTTAATTTGTTTTTTGCTTTTAAGGGGTGAAGGGTTTTTGAAAAAAACAAACCCCATCATAATCAGAGCATTGTTTTTTCTTTTTTCTTCTTACCCCAGGTTTTTTTTTTATCTATTAATTTAACTTTCCTGGGGGGCCCCCGGTAAAAACTTTAGAGTCCTAACCCCTCCTGGCGGAATCTACTGGTCATTCCTGTAATTGAGTTTCCTAAACGCCCTTTTCAAACACAAAAAAGTTTCAAAACTTTTAAATAAGTCTATCTTCTGGAAAAAAACCCCCCAAAACTGAGTGTACCCCTCAACCATGGCAGCAACACGACACTGCTCAGTAGCCCTCCTGGGAAAAAGGGGGTCAGGGAAGCCTAAAGCTGCTGGCACGGGGGGTGCTTGGGGGAGCGGGCCCAGCGGGCATTTTCAATGAGGGCAGGATTGAGTTTGGGGCTGGAGGAACAGGGCGAGTTTTGGGGCCCGAGCCGACACGGCCCAAACCCCGGCAGGTCCCCATATATGGCCGGTAAATTTGGGGGTTGCTCCCGGGGGGGGGTTCTGGCCGTGGCGGACGCTCTCCAGCCCAAGATTCCTTCCCTCCCGTAAGCCCGTGGTGTTGGGGGCAGGGGCATGGTATTTGGGCCCCCAGCCAAAAAATGAGTTGAAGGTGGAGTCAGGGGATAGCCCCCCAAACCCTGCAGGACCCCAAAGGGGAATATTCAGTAAGGGGAGACCCCATAAAAGCTAGACGCGAACGACTGAAATTTTCCCAAATACCGGGGGGAAAAAAAAGGGGAAAATCAAAAACTTGAAAAAAAAAGGGGGAAAAACAAGCACGGGGGAAAGACACCGCTCACTTTTTGTTTTGGTCAGGCTTCTGTCACAGGCTACGGGGGGGTATTGGGGGAAAGGAGCCCGGGGAAACTTTAACACAGGAGACTTTAAGGAAATCAAGGGAATCGGGAATACACACTTACAAAACACAAATAGAACCAAAAAACAAAGAAAGGACTGCGGCTTTTTAAAAAAATAAGAGGGACTAAGGAAACACTGAATCAAATTAAAAATCAAATGGGAAGAAACAGGTTACATGGAGCAAAACACAAAACATGGAAAAAAGTCTGACACTTCTGTAAATTAAAGTTTCGCAAAAATATTTTTTATTTTCGTACCTTTTTCTGGGTTTTTCCCCAGTAAAATATTTTTAAACAAAAAACTTTTACTTGTAATCATTGCCATTTTCTGACAAATTTTAAATTCTTTATTTATAGGTCTCAAAATGTAAAAAAGCAAGCAACAAGTAATTTTTTTAATTGTTCAAAATGTAAAAATAAATACCTTTCAATTTCGCAGATAGAACTTTTTAGTTTTCTTCACAAATCTGTTTTTTTTTTTTAAACCTGCAGTAACATTTATACTAAATTTCTTTAAGCTTTTAAAAAAATTAAGAACACATTCAGTATAAAACAATTTTCTTCAAATTCAAAAAAAAGTTGGGGCGGGGGGAGGGGGGACGAAAGAGCCAGGGGAAGGGGGGCCCGAGGGCCAGGAGTAAGGTCCCAGGGGGCCATGGTTACAAAGACCAAGGGGGACCAGAGGGCGATGGAGCCTGGTGGAGCGGTGGACGAGGGGCCCCGGAGAGAGGAGGGAGTAGGACCATGGGGGCACTGGGTCAAGGGCTAGGGGGAGCCGGGGCTCAGAGGTGGGGCGGGGAAAGGGCCTCCAGTATGACCCATGGGATGGGCAGCCCGCAGCGGTCAAATGATAATGGTGAGCTGGGGGGGCAGAGGAGTGACAGGAACAGGGTGGTGAGGGAGGGGACCTGGTCTGATGTCCAGGCTTGGTTGAGAGAACCTCAGCCCATCGCTTATTTGGTGATGGCCGTTGGGCGCGGTGGGCTCAGGGTTTTTCCTGCGCAGGGGGGTGGGGGCTTGTCTGGGTTGGCGTGTTCAGGATCGGGGTTTTGCTTCCCAATCCCCCCCTCCCAATCGTCCAGTGGTGTCTGGGGGGTTGATGACGTGGTGAAATTCATCCTGATCCAGAACAGAGATTTCCCAGTTTTTCAAACTTTAAAAAGGGGCCAGGACGTGGTGAAAACCTGAAGTCCCCCGGTGAAGTCAGGCAGGTCGGGGTTTAGCAGGGAAAGGGGAGATGATTTGGGGGGGCAAAAAACCCCCAAAAAAAATGGAAAATAAAAAAAAAAATTTAGGGGTACTTTTCTTTTTTTTCTAGGTTGGTTTTTGTCACAGCTACGTGGGAAAATTGCACAAAAAGAGGGAAGAAAAATGCAATGTCTTTAATAATCCCCACAAAAAATTTCCAGGACAAACAGGGCGGGGACCCACTGTAGGGGCATAGAAAAAGGGAAACACAAAAACTTGAAATAATCACAACAAAAATGGGGGGTGCTAACGGGGGGGACTAAACGGGTGGGAGGATAAACAAATGGGACACCGGTAACTGACTAACAAATCAAAACACAGGGAAAACTGAGTCACACTGATCACATGGGGAGAGAATGAAAACACAAAATAGTCAACAAAACAAAACGTATGACATATCGTAAACTATGTAGTAGGTAAATGTTGGCGTCGGGATGTTTAAACTGGTGTATAGGGTCTTTAGTGTTTTTTTATCCTTTTTCTGTTTGGTATGTATAATTATATTTAATTATTATATAGCCCACACATGGTCTCTCTGCGAGCACAAAATATGGTTGAGGTTCCACTGGAGAGGAAAACAGGGTCAATTTAGTAGCTCAACGGGAATACTTTGGTAAGATTTTAAAGGGAATTTGGACAGAAAGTCACCAATCATCAATCCAAAGAGCTTGTGATCGTAATTACTAACATGATTGTACAGGTGATGGTCAGTGCTGTGCATCTCTTTGACCATCAATCTTGATTACTTGCCCCAAATTTGACAATCTCCTTTCACGAATTGGAATGGTCATGATTGATTCTTTTTTTCTAATGTTGAAAAGATGTTCGAGCTGGCTCTAGTTAGTGGTGCTTTGCTTCTGACTTATGGCGCTAGGAATTTTGATGAACATCATCCTGTCTGTACTTGGACACTTGCTGTGGAAATTCGGACTCCTTGGAATGTTTAAAACAATTGCTCCCGATCAAATCTTTAATTTGTCTGAGTCGGTCTGTATACGCTACACGCACTATATGTCCACACAACTGGAGGAGAATGAGCAATAAAACGACAGCGATTGATATGGAATACTATCTCCCATCCGTCAGATAACACCCCGTAATTTATCAATAAGACCAGAGCAGAGTTGCTATACAGGATACACGGTGTCGTATGATAGCCACTGTGGCTCATTGGAATGTGATGGAGGTTAAACATCCAAATTATGTGGACTAAATACTTCCATAAGGTACTCACGTGGTAAGGAATTAAAAAGCCTTAATATACTGGGCTTAAATTCATTACAACTTGTTAAAAGTAGATCTACAACGTTTCGGGCAAAACAGCCTTCTTCAGGACACACCCTCTATTGCTCAAACAGGTATTTTTAAAGTAAGTGTGTAATAATCAAAGACAGCTGGTGAATATGTGGTGTGGCTACGACGAGCCTCTTGTTACAAAAAAAAAGTAAAGGGGACGGGAGAAATACTAAAGTCAAAAAAATATATAAAGATTAAGTGAACCAAAAAAGTTAAAGGGGGGTGGGAAAGAAAAAATCAAAAAAACATGGTTATACATCCCCAGTATAGATATTAAAATTGTGCAGCATCAGTAGTTGCACATTACAAAAAATGGTAACAAATCAATTTCTTCATTAACTCCCTGGGGACTTAGTCACCCGGAGCGTATGAATCAAAAAAGTCTCCTCTCTTGTTGTAGGAGCTGTTTCTGTCTATTTGCACCTCTTATCAAACATGGGATAGATTCAATTCCAATCACTTTAAGAGAACTCTCATTGACATGACCACTTCATTATTAAAGCCTCGCCATAGGGTACAACATATTTTTCACACAAATAGCATATTTGTGTTCAGCTCCTCTTAAATGCAATTTCCTCATTGTTTGACCTACACAGAATATCCACACTCACATTCTAGCCTATAGACTACATGTGAGGAATTGCAATTAATAAAAGATTTGACTGAGTAAACTTTCCCAGAAGAAACATCAGTAAAACTGTTAGTTCTCACCATATTATCACAATGTTTACACCGCCCACATCTAAAATTCCCTACTAGAGATCCAAGCCACATTATCTTCTCAAGGGCAGTAATATAGCTGCGAACTACCTTATTTCGTATAGTTGGTGAACGTCTATAACTAACCATAGGTTTTTCTTGAAAAAATTGTCCTAAGGGTGCTGTCACTTTCGAAAATGTTCCAATTGGAATTTATTATATGCTTAATTTGTGTTGCTTCATGGCTGTAAGTTGTTGAAAAGAACACCCGGATCATAATCAGAGCATTGTTGCACTTTTTTCTTCTTACACAATAGTTGTTTTCTATCTATTAATTTAACTTTCTCTGTGGCCTGGTAAAAAACTTTAGAGTCATAACCCCTCTGTCGGAATCTACTGGTCATGTCCTGTAATTGAGTTTCATAATCGACTTCTCGATCACAAAAAATGTTTCAATCTTTGAAACTGGCCATGAGGTATAGTTTTCAATCAGCCAGGGTGGGTGATAACTGTTAGCTCTAAGAATCGTGTTTCGATTAGTTGGTTTCCTATAGATCGGAAGTATGTAGCTCACCATTGGCCTCCTTAGTTATTTTCAGATCAAGAAAATTTATTTTAGACACTGAATATTCAAGGCTCAATTTCAAAATGTACATTTGTGCCATTGATATACTGGTGAAACCTGTGCAATTCTGATTCTGAACTAGACCAAATCATCAGGACATCATCAATGTATCTACCCCATATAACACAATCTTTCTTCCCACAGTCCTAAAAAATCGATTGGCCATAGTTGGGAGCGAAACTAGCACCCATTGCAATACCTTCATCTATTTGTAGAAGAAATCTTGAAATAAAAAATACATTGTTATTAAGAGTTCCACTCCATCAATTGCAAAATAAAATTAGTAGGTGGTACATTATCTGGAGATCTATCACTCAAAAAAAGTTCAACAGCTTCAAGACCCTCCACATGATTGATATTAGTGTAAAGGGATTCAACATCCATGGTCACAAAAAGACTCACCTGCATTTTTTAAATCATTGATCTTATTGAGCACATGAGTACTATCTTGAATATAAGACGGGGTTAGCATGCTCACATAGGGTTTTATAATAAAGTTAACATACTGTGATGCCGGTTCTGTCAATGATCCAATCCCACTAATAATGGGTTCTACCTGGCGGAGTCTCTAAATTCTTGTGAATCTTAGGCAACATGTAAAATGATGGAACACAAGGGTCTTGCAAAGTAAGAAGTCATATTCCTTTTGGGATATCCAATTATTGTCTTCGCTGTAAATAGAAGATCTGTCAATTGAATCGTCATGGACGCCAAAGGATTAGCAGTTAAGGCTAAATAATACTCAGGATTGGCCAAGTTGTTAAAGTCCTTCCTGAATATATTGCTCTCTCCCCCAAACAACAACAGCGCCTCCTTTATCCGCCGGTTTCACAATGATTTCCTTGTTTTCAGATAACCACTTCAATGCTGCAGATTCGTTCTTTGTAAGTTTATGATTTTTTCGGGGTTTCTCTGATTAGCAAACAGACAGTCATTGTTGTATGTAACTTTGTTGATATATGTATTGAGTGTTGAATTAGAACTCCTGGGAAAAAAAGTGGACTTGGTTTTAAAAGGAGTCACTCGTGTCAAATCTGTAGGACACACTTTACAATTCAGAATCAGAATTCCACAGGTTTCACCAGTATATCAATAGCACAAATATAAATTTGAAATTGAGCCTTGAATATTCAGTGTCTAAAATCAATTTTCTTGATCTGAAAATAACTAAGGAGGCCAATGGTGAGCTACATACTTCGATCTTCAGGAAACCAACTGATTGAAACACGATTCTTAGAGTTAACAGTTATCACCCACCCTGGCTGATTGAAAACATACCTCATGGCCAGTTTCACAGATTGAAACATATTTGTGATCGAGAAAACGATTATGAAAATCAATTACAGGACATGACCAGTGTAAGAAGAAAAAAGTGCAACAATGCTCTGATTATAATCGGGTGTTCTTTTCAACAACTTACAGCCGTGAAGCAACGCAAATTAAGCGATAATAAATTCCAATTGGAACATTATCAAAAGTGACAGCGCCCTTAGGACAATTTTTCCAAGAAAAACCTATGGTTAGTTATAGACGTTCACCAACTATATAAAATTAAGGTAGTTCGTAGCTATCGTCCTGCCCCTGAGAAGATAACGTGGCTTGGATCTCTAGTAGGGAATTTTAGATGTGTTTAGATCGTAAACATTGTGATAATATGGTTGAGAACTAATAGTTTTACTGATGTTTCTTTCTGGGAAAGTTTTTTTTTTACTCAATCAAGTTTTTTATTAATTGCAATTCCTCGAATGCAGTCTATAGGCTAGAATGTGAGTGTGTATATTTCTATGTAGGTCAAACAAAGAGGGCTGAACACAAATATGCTATTTGTGTGAAAAATATGTTGTACCATATGGCGAGGCATTATAATGAGGTGGGTCATGTCAATGAGAGTTCTCTTAAAGTGACTGGAATTGAATCTATCCCATGTTCGATAAGAGGTTCGTTTACAAGACGACCACTGGCACGGCACCAACATACCTAAGCTCACTAGTTCAATCTTATGTGCCCTCCAGAAGTTTGCGCTCTGGAGGTGAACGACGCCTTGTGGTGCCATCCCAAAGAGGTTCAAAATCACTCTCACGGACCTTTTCCTGGACTGTTCCCAGCTGGTGGAATGACCCCCCAATCTCAATTCGAACAGCTGAGTCTTTACTCATTTCATTTCTTGTCTAGCATATTCTTAAAAAAACCCTGGCTACGTGTTCTGTACTAGACTAACTGAGACTTGTCATGGCACTTGTATACTGTTGTTGTTCTCTTGTTGGTCAGATTGCTTCTATTGTTCTCATTTGTAAGTCGCTTTGGATAAAAGCGTCTGCTAAATGATTAAATGTAAATGTAATGTGAGGTGGAAATAGACAGAAACAGCTCCTACAAACGAGAGACATTTTGGGATTCATACACTCCGGGTGACTAAGTCCCCAGGAATTAATGAAGAAATTGATTTTTAACCATTTTTGTAATTGCAGTATTGATGCTGCACAATTTTATATCTATACTGTTATATGTATAAGTGTGTTTTTTTCCGACTTTATTATTTCTCCCTCCCCCCTTTAATTTTTTATTTTTATTTTTTTGTAACAAGAGGCTAGTCTTAGCCACACCCACATATTAAGCAGTTGTTTTTGATTCATTAATTAACACTAGTTTAAAAATACCTGTTTGAGCAATTGATGTGTGAAAGCTGTAAGAAGGCTGTTTTGTCGAAACACGTAGATCTACTTTTAACAAGTAATAATGATTTAAGCCCAGTTTATTAAAGGCTTTTTATCCTACCACTTGAGTGCCTTGGAAGTATTTTGCCCACATAAGCAAATTATTATGTTTTGACGTCACTACAGGGAGATAACCTGATTTATTAATAAAGTCATGTAAGCGTTGTTTACTTGCGTTGTCAGGTTACTGATTTGCATGTAAACTGGGGAAAAAACTGGTTATTGTAATAAGCTGTTATTTGTGAGTTTTCAGCTTACTGGTGTGCATACAAACGTGCTGAATTAGAGGCTTGTGCTAAAGTTATGCATCCCATGTAAACCGCCTTTATGTCGGAGTGGTACCACTGCTATTTATAATTATTATATTTATACTTATATTATATTACCATGCTCCAGACAAAAAAATAAAAAAAAATAAAAAAAAAAATAAAAAAATAAAAGAAATAATAAAAAAAGTAAAGTAAAATAAATAATTTAAGGAGCCACTGGCTGCCTATCCTGTTAGAAAAAAAATCCTGTAGAATTTACAGTAACTTACCTGCAGCAGTTTGCCAGTACCTTACTGTAATTTAAATTTACAGCAAAAATATTGTATTAATATTTACAGGACCATTAATCTGGCTGTAAATGTATTTACAGTATAGTCAATGGTGGAAATGGCCCTCTGTCTAAATGATTTGTCGGATTCCCGCAAATTAGAAAAATTGGTAATTTTAAATTACATATCACATTTAATAAATAATAAAACACAAAACCACTAATAATCTATAATAACATTAAACATTTCATATTCTCTCTAAAACATCTTAGATATTAAGACAGGCACCTGCAATTTTAGCCCAAATTAAAGATACATTATATGTGAATTTGCATATGTTATAATGTAAGCAAGGTTAATGACCCCTTTTTTTTAAAAAAAAAAAAAAAAAAAAAAAAAGATTAGTGAAATGAAAGAATGATTTAATAAGAAAAAAATATGAGAATGCTTATTAATGGTCTCTAACTGGCCTGTTTAGCTGAGCCCTCAAAACACTTCTAAATTAGGTGTACAGTATTGCATGATTTGTAGATATTTAATAGTTTACACTTTGCATAAACGTTTGCAATTAGTTTTTAAAAGGTAACTTTACATTCTTAAGGACTCTACGCCACTTACATTTCTTTTCAGGAGTACTCGTGATCTGATCATTGACAGAAATTAACCTTACCATTATAAGACGATATTTGACTCAAAGTTTTTTTTTTTTTTGTAACTTTTGTAATTCCTCTAACTTTAATAAATGTATGTCATCTTTTGTGCCAAAAAAAAAAAAAAATAATAATAATAATAATAATAATAATAATGTTAATATATATATATACATATATATATATATATATATATTAGTGGTGGGCCATATATATATATATATATATTAGTGGTGGGCCGTTATCGGCGTTAATGTGCTGCGTTAACGTGAGACTCTTATCGGGCGATAAAAAAAATATTGCCGTTAATCTATTCTCAAAGTTGCGTCGGGAGCTGGGTCTATACTACACAAGCTATGATGACTTTCACCGTGATAGTTTAGGGCGGATGTATACCTAGACGAATTGCACTGTAGGGGGCGAGAACGAGACTTCGAACCTGTGTGTATGCCTTCTGTGAAATTACCAAGCTTCCCCCTCCAAAAAAACCTCGACAAGACTCACGCCTGTTTCACACATACTCCATCTGCAGTGCGTATGCTGTCCGTGTGCGTTACGTATGTGGTGCAGAAGAAGCACGGACTCATTGTGCTTTCAAACAGGACGCGTTTGCAGTCCGCTACTGATCCGCGGCTGTTTAGTCCACAAACACACAACCTTTGTTCATCATTCTATATTTCAAACCATGTTAAAAAAAAATTGACTCTTATCACAGAACAGTAACAGTCTTTCATAATCATGGACATTAGTTTTAACTTAATAAATATAAACAAACATATTATGCATGCATTTGATTTCTAGGTTTTTATAATAAGCTGCTCAAGCAAGCGGCAAAACATTTAAACACAACAATTAGCCTACTTTTCTTGTTGGGATATCGCAAATATTTCAAATTAAAGCACCACTGACAGAAACAGTCGACTCTCGTGCCTTTTGCATTTAAATCTTTATATCAAGCAATCGCACGGTTCTTAATGAACTTTGTTTTTCTGCTTCCATAAAAGTGCATAGGCCTATATCATGTTGCCTCGTTTAGCTAAAGGTGCTCTTTTTCTTGTTTTAAACCTAGCCAAAAACCCATGTGTTGCGTGTGAAACACAGTAGGCTTTAATTAGTATACATTTATTGTGAAATTATTGCATTTCCGTGTCAATCCATGTTAATTTTTACCGCGAACAATGCGCTGTCATTTTAATTCAGCGCATGCAGCACCGCAAAATAGACTTGGTATGTAAACGATCGCTGCACTGATGCAGACGCACCGCTCCTGGAACGCACTGAAGGACCGCAACCACGTGAACGCTGGAATCCGTTAACATGGGTGCGTAAAAAAATGCAACGCATTCGCACTGCAGACGGAGTATGTGTGAAACAGGCGCAAGGTTGTTTGCACCTTGTGCAATGCGGAATTAGTTTACTGTAGGAGTTCTTCCAGTCTCAAGTACAGTACCACCTAAACGCAAAGCATCCCTTAGCTAATGCGGATGATGCCAGGCCAAGCAATGTAGCGCAGGGGAAGAATCATCGTCAAACTACTATGTTTGAGTGCAGTACAGCTCATTCAGTAGGCTACTAACAAGTACATCTTATTGAACATAATTTGAATGCCTTCAGCAGAATTCAAATGAGCCATTTTAATCAAGATTAATCTAGATTAATTCCAAGATTACAGTTAGATTAATCTAGATTAAAAAAAATAATCTATGCCCACCACTAATATATATATATAAATTTTTTATAGAAAATTTTAATTAAACAATAAATTCAATTAAAACCATTTAATTCCAATCAGGAAGAATAAGTTACTAGTCCAATGAACAATTCAACTTTGCATGGCACAGAAGAGCACAAATGTAAATATAAAATATAATGTTTTGAATATAGAAATATTGAAATAACTCAATTTATATTTTAAAAATAAAACTGAAACTGCCAGTAGGTGGCAGCAAGTCACAGTCTTTGTCACTGAATCATTCATTCAATCGATTAGTTCAAACGGCTGATTCATTTACCCAACAAACATGAGACGTCTATACGACGTGCAGATCAAGTCTAAATTGCGTCGGTCGGTCTGGACCGTATCTGGACGTCTACTCGACGTGCAAATCCGGTTCATATCTGGACGTCGATCTACGACGTCCCTTGGACGTTGATAGGAGGTTCAAAATTTGACCGTCCGGCTAAGGATTTTCTTGGACGTCTGTTCAACGTGCAGAACAGGTTCAGGAAATCGACATAACTTTTTTTATATATATAAAAAATATTTTATTTCTGATTTAAATAGCACATGTAGCCTACTCTTCTGAAACATTTAGGTGTCAAAATAATGTAATATATAAATTTTTAAAAACATAGGCCTAATTAAAGTACCATAATGTGACCATATAAAATCTTACATGGATTTATTTATTTATTTGAGTGGTATTTTTCACTGGAGCATTGACAGAAACAGCAGTTTATATCTGTATTAGATCTATAAATTAAATATAGATAATTAAATAAAGTTAAATACATTAAAATATATTAAAGTTGAATATATTTAAATAGATAATTAGATTGAAATAATATTATATCCTATTAAATAATTAAATAATAAATATTTAACACATAGATTTAAATTAAATTAAATAGTGTATTTAAACGTGCGCTGGCCACGAGGGGCGTTAACGTGATGTTACGTGAGTGACGTAAACGTGATGGCAAAAAAAAAAAAACGTAAACGTAACGTGATGGCGCAAATAACCACGAAGACGGAAGAATAATTCTGTTTATTACAAAAGACTGAAGATATAACTGCCTCCATCCTTTAATTTATTTATTTCTACGTTGAGGACACTTTATAAACCTACAGAGATACCGGACCAACGAACGACCTTCACAACGGGACGGAGCTAACGTAATTAACGTTAACGGTTACTTGGAAATTCAAACAGTAACGGTCATCTGACAACTGCGCTGAGCCAAAGGTAAGAATAAATGTGCTTTTATTCATCGTTTTATCAATCTAATGTTAAATTTTACTTCAGTTTAATATTTCAAATTATTTATTTGGATTATAAAGATTATATATTTTCAAATTCCTCTTTTTGTAATTGTACATAACGTTATCCCTGTTGGTTAATTTGAGGTGGTCCAAGTTACAGTCTGAGGTAAAATTTTGATGATCCTTTTTAACCAAGTTATTAAAATTAGTCACTAAAACAGGTAACTGTAATTTTTCGTGATCAAATAAAGAAACGATTTTAGAACTTATATTTTTTCTACTTTTCAGGACGGGAACAGCAACAAGAGTTTAACTTCTGATTCGTAATCTACACACTCTACTGGTGAGTGTAACACTACTGACACCTAGTGGTTAGTTTTAGTACTGCAAATACAAATACATTCTGTCACTACATTAACGATAATGTAAGATTTTCAAAACTTTATCTGGTGTGAAGTGTTCTTGTATTAAAACAGTCTTTGTCGTGTATCCTGGATGCTCACGCGAGTCTGTGAAATTAGGCACTTTAAATAAAAAAAAAAAAAAAATTAAAATTACGCTTTGAAATGATTCCCTAAAGACTAAAAATCAGTCTGGCAGTATTTTCTGATCATATGTTCACCACAGAGGTCAAATGAGCAGTTCCTCCTACCACACCAGACTTTGCTGTATATGGATGCCTGACCACTAGCACTGGACATTTACAACATTTTGGCGCCAGGGATCCCTTGCAGAGAAGATTTTTCAAAGACACCCTCAGAATTACAACAGATTTTTAAGGCTTAAAATTATTGTGGGTGGGAGTATAATGAACATAATATGATTGTTTTATTTTATTATTATTATTTATTTTTAAATAGTTCCAATTTTTTAATAATACATTTGTTTAATAATACAGCACAATATAGGGCTAAGTTGCACCAGGTCAGGAAAAAAACACATAAGTTGCATCCGTGTATAAGACACATTTTACTAATAATTTCAGAAATAATTTAAATACTGATAAATAAAACAAAACGTTAAGAAACTTAAAAACTATGAACACTGTAAAGATTTTATTTTCCCTCACTTCAAATCATTTAAATTGAATACTATTCAAAACAGAATAAAAAAAAAATATTTAGGCCTATGTATAAAATAAAAAAAAATTCTAGTACCATTATTTACAAGCAGTATATCTTTTGTTAATTAAAATGCACTTGCTATCTCAGTTTCTGTGAACCTCATTCTGAAATGTAGAAAACACAGTGCTACAGACAATACCACTGTGTACAGACAGGCTTGTCACACAGACATGAGAACTATACTTATAGAAACCTGTAAGTGCCCGCTTTTATGTGTTTACGTTTTGCTTAGAATAATTCAGCACATCTCAGAAGATTAAAAAAAAAGACCAGTAGTCTGGAAAATATGGTATAAATTATTTTGTTGACCCCTTTGTTTTGGTCCTGAACCCCAGATTGAAAACCCTTTTTTTATTATTATTATTATTGTGCATGCAGATAATATTTGGGCACATGAACACTTGACTATTGCATGAATAAAGAATACCATCTTTAAGAATTTTATGCTAATTGCAGTTTAAATAAAAATGAAAAAGCTTAAAAAAGTTAAACTCCAATAGGTGAACATAATGTGTGGACCCAACTAAACTAAATTGTTTGTTGTTAATTGTTATCCACTGTATAATGAGTGACATTTCTTTTATTTCATGTTTTTTTTGTGAACACACTGTTTCTTTAAGTTTATTTACAAGTACAAAAAGGAATTGCATTGAAATAAACATGATATTTAATTGAATGCAGACTAAGAGTGTTTATTTTGTTCAGAAACAGTATAAATGACGCCTAAATGAGACTTTATAAGACGTTGAAAATACGTCCAGAAATGACCACATCTGAACTCAATTTTAACCCTTCTATAGACGTCCTGTAGACGTCGATATTGGACGTCCAAAAAGACGTCGAAAAAAAGACGTCATAAAAACTTTCATTCTGGCGCTTCAGGGGACGTCATTTCAACGTCCGACAAAGACGTCCAAAAGACGTCGAAAAAAGACGTCATAAAAACTTTCATTCTGGCGCTTCAGGGGACGTCATTTCAACGTCCGACAAAGACGTTGAAAAGACGTCGATTGGACGTACTTTTGCTCAGTGGGTAGGATCAAAGCAATTGACTCTCTTTATGAATAGGTCACTGAATCTTTGACTCACTAGATTTGTTCAAAAACACATAATCATTCATTAACGAAACAGCGATGTGTTTGCTTGGAGATGCACAGCAGCTCAGCTGTGACTTTGGAACTATTTTTGTTGACAAAATGTAAGTTACTTAATAATAACTATTGATACAAATATATCGCGCTAGGTTTATGTGCAGAACTGGGATCGCTTTCGTAGTCTTTTGAATGGATAAAATACAGAAATCAGTTTTCATTCAGTTTTCTTCACAAACTCTGTTTTTCTCAAAACTGCAGTAACATTTATACATAAGTTTCATATTACAGCATTTTAAACCAATTCATGAATAAATTCAGTTTTAATAACAATTTTAAAAACTTACAAATTCAAAAAAACTCTCCAGAATAGAATGTGTTTGTGTGACGGACTGAAAATATTACAGTGAAAGATAAAAGTATTGAGTAATAATAGGTACCCCAAAATTATTTCTTTTTCTTTTCTCTCTTTCTTCAGTTCAAGTATTTAAAAGAGTCTAAAAAGTTCATGTTACATAGAATTAAGTGTATTCTGAAAGAGGCCTGTAGGTGGCGCATTGCACTAGAGCAGGGGTCTCCAACCCTGCTCCTGGAGGGCTACTGTCCTGAAGATTTCAGCTCCAACCCCAATAAAACACACCTGAACCAGCTAATCAAAGTGTTCAGGGCTACTTGATAATTACAGACAGGTGTGTTGGAGCAGGGTTGGAACTGAAGTCTGCAGGATGGTAGCTCTCCAGGAGCAGGGTTGGAGATCCCTGCACTAGAGTGATGAGGAATGATGTTAGGGTCAAAAGGCAAAGTCATTAATCATTAGTGATACTTGAGACATTCATAAATGCTTTTAGACTGTTTGTTCAGTTTAACTGATTGTGAGTGTTCAAATGATTATTTTATTTGTAATTCTGTCGATGCAATCTCCAGCTGAGTAAACAGTCTAAATTCACGAAGCTCGTACATGATGGGATGTGTAAGTAAGAGGTTTGAAACA
Source organism: Cyprinus carpio (assembly GCF_018340385.1). NCBI lineage: Eukaryota > Metazoa > Chordata > Actinopteri > Cypriniformes > Cyprinidae > Cyprinus > Cyprinus carpio. Next base: position 11,813,218 of record NC_056611.1, read on the forward strand.
ATTATACAACAACAACTATATTTCCGGTGTAATCTTGATAGATTTTCCAGGTTGAGCTGTATAATGGGTTATATTGTGTTTACTCACACCATTTTGTTTATGTGGAAAAGTGAAATTCAAAATGATGTTTTTCTCTAAAAATATACACTAGTAAGTGTTTAAAAAAACATATCTACATTAATGGAGACTGTTAATCATTATTGATTGGTTATTCCATCGGAGTTATTCTGTCTGTATATCTCATACTTCTTTGTTGAGACCGGTAACATTTGCTCATAACAGCAACTGTTCAAACCTGTAGTAACATTAACGTTAAATCTTGACTGAAAACTTTGTGGTGAGACACGTAAAGTTATACATTTGCTCAAAAGTAACAGCAGAAATGTTCAAAGGTATTACATAACTGGAGCTAGTACATTTACAAAAGTGAGTTTAATTATGTATGCATGCATTTATGCGTTAAACCAATACTCATGAACAAAAGGTCAGAGTCATAACCTGTAACAAAGGTTTTTTTAAAAAAAGGGCTTACAAAAGAAAGCAAAGAACTCTCCCGCAGTACACTAATGTGTGTTTTCTCATAGTAGCAACTGTTCTCAAACTTCTTTAGTAACATTTGCTCATACACAAGGTAGAAATACTACAAAAGAATATTAAGCATTTTAAACCAAAATGAACAAATTCAGTAAAACTTACAAATTCAATAAACAATACAAATATATACACATTTAGGAAAAACTGTATTAGTAGTTTTACACAAGGTTTAAATTTCAGAAAACTAATTTTAATAAAAAAACATTACATTGCAAAATTTCTCAAGCCATCCTTGGTGTATATATTGCAAAACTTAAAAATAATACACCTGGTAGTTCTAGTGTTAAAGGGATAATTCACCCAAAAATGAAAATTACCCCATGATTTACTCACCCTCAAGCCATCCTTGGTGTATATGGCTTTCTTCTTTCAGATGAACACAGTCGGAGTTATAATAAAATTTAACGTGGCTCTTCCAAAAAAATATTTTAACCCAAAAAGCAAACAAAGCTCCCTTCAAACTGGTTGTATTTAAAATACAAATCGTGTCTAATCCCTGGCTATCTGTAATCAGAAGCCAACATTTAAAACCAGAATATAATTTAATTTCATTCACATGTGTTTCATAATCCTTTCTGGATTACAATCCGCCATCAAAATGATTTTTTAATTATTATAGCTGCTGTGAGAAAAGGATATAAATGATCCTCCACCAACAGGATTTGCACATGCGAAAGCCATGTAGCTACGGAAGTTCTAAGCGGCCATCCATTATAATTTTTTTCCTTTTTGTTTTCTCGTTATAACGACTTAATTTTCTCGTTATCTCGACATAACGAAAGTCGTTTTCTCGTCGTTATAACGACTTAATTTTCTCGTTATCTCGACATAACGAAAGTTTGTTTTCTCGTTATAACGACATGAAAGTTTTACTGTTGCTAAAGTAACGAACTCAACTTTGACAGGCATCTGATGGCCATGCAGGCGCTCTTACTGTAGCCTATATTTCAGCAAATTTTGCTTCGCCTAGGTAATAATAACGTCTACAATACTGTATAAATAAAGGCTGATCAAATCACTGTTGATTTTTTCCAGAGACAGTACAACGAACGTTTTTGTTTTTGTAATTAACATGTTTAAAATGGCAACACCGCGCCATTAGAGCTGCTTGGATTAAACTCACTTTTAATTTTCCCTTTATATGAAATAAAATTATATATAATTTGTAATTTGTAGTAGTCATTATGTGGCAGATATCATGTGTGTTATAAGCTTCTGTTTGAAAAGAGCGTTCATGTGTACGTGTAATGTATGTGTGTGTGTGTAGAAAAAAACCATTACAACATTACAGAACAAAACTGAAATTAAATTAGCCTATGGATTTTACATATACATCACATTTCTCATCAATATGGTTAACAATAAAGATTAGTAATAAGGAAAAGAAGCACATCAGCCTACATCGTTAAATCCTGTCCTACTGTAGATAAACAGAACATCTCCGCTTATTAACTACCTAATCATTAAATTAAAATTAAATTTAAATTAATCATGTGTCTAAAAGAAGCACAAATATAATATATATTGGTGCAAACCAGAATACAGTGATGTCAACCTTGGTTTTGATAAGCAGTTATTGATGAAACAGAATGCGTTGGTGAAACTCATGCATCTAGCAGGAACTTAATACACAAAATATTCATATTGATTCAAGCATTTAACATTTATGAATTAATTAAATGTCAGTAATAAACAAGACTGCACAAATCATAGCGATCACGAGGAAGGTCCGGGTACAGTAAAGTGGATAGTATACAACGCCCCATCAGTTATATTCAGGTCTATAGTGCCACCTGCTGGCACAGTTTTGTAAATTCTTAGAGAAAATTAAGTCGTTATAACGAGAAAACGAACTTCGTTATGTCGAGATAACGAGAAAATTAAGTCGTTATAACGAGAAAACGAACTTCGTTATGTCGAGATAACGAGAAAATTAAGTCGTTATAACGAGAAAAAACGACCTTCGTTATGTCGAGATAACCATAAAAATAACCACATACAACTAAAAAACAAAAAAAACACTTTATCAGTTATGTTGCATCTAAGAACATACTCAATTAGCCGAGACAACCTCATGTTTACAGACATGACATAATGACGCTGTAACATGCTTGAATTTTCCGCAAAAACCTTCCCGTATCACTCAAATTAGAAAACATTATCATAAACTAACCGTTGTGAATCAGGCTAAAGTAAGGTGATGGTTTTGAACACTGGCTGGTTATTTTTGGTCATTTTTAACCAAAAAAAAGTTACGGACTGCAGCTTTAAGCTAAATGTTACACATGGAGAGCCATGAACAGTCCCTTTAACGTTGTTAAATCATGTATTGAAGGATCTTACTGTAAGATCCACCCACCGGCCCAAAAAGCGGAATCCAGCGGCCTGGTCAAAGGTTTAATGCGTATTTGGTCTTTTACTTGTGCTTCTGAATTTATCATTAATTATCCATAAAATCAATATATCTCCTCAATCAAACTCAAACCAAAATCAATCATTTATAAATTTGGGCAATATTTCTATCAAAAGCAGATCACAGATATCGATTGTTTATTAATTTAGATATTTGAGTATTCTGGAAATCCCTTACTTTCAATTATTTGTTCATTAGGGATCAGGTATCGCACAAGAATTACACTCAGCTGATAGTGAACCCACGGACACAAACTCATCAGTTCCGAACTTACTCAGAGGATGCAGAGTGGATATAATACCTTTAAATGAGCTACACCCTGCATGCTCATAACAAAAATGTTTTTTTTTTCCCTATAACCACAGAGCTACACCGTGTTAAGCCAGTGACAGTCAGAAATTTGAAGCACCTAATGGTGTTCCCCATGGTTTATCCATCGGTGCTTCAGTATGATCTGTCCTGAATGCAGATTTGCGGAAATACCACTACATATTAATCTACTTGAAAAAAAATTCAGAAGAGATCAGAATAAATCAAATTTAACAATTTATTATTTGTCAGGTAAAATTGTATCATGCCAATTACATAATGTAACAATTAGAAGCCAATTAAGAAAAGATAATGCAATTGTGAATCACATTGTAGTCGGTGGCATCCCGCTCCTGTACATAGACACTGTAGCCATATGGGAACACAGCCAAGAGTTCCACGCAGGAGACAAACAAATTTAACATAGTCACAGGTCACATGGTCTAATTTAAGACACATGGTCTAAAATGCATAGCAAAGGACTCAGGTGCTTTAGAGAATAAACTTAACTAGCTTATGTGCACATGTAGTAGCACAAACAACTATACAGTGTGCTCTATGGGCACAATGTGTTTAACACAGTTAAATTTTTAAATCATACCTGACAGCAGAGAGACACAGAGCAGCGAGAATTCTGGTGCAGGGCTCCAGAGACTCTTACACACTGCATGGGTGTTTTCTGACTACAGAATCCCCCCGCAATGTTTTGTCACTTCACTTATATACTCAGACCAGACAACAAAGAAATCTTCAAATCAGTTGTAAAAACACAAAGACCTTTTGGTGTGTTAAGTTCTCGTGTCCCCAGGGTCACACCTGGCTTGGAGATAATTAGATAGACACAGACTCCTAAAGGGGACCCACCCCCTCCTCAGCAGAATTCAATTCTACAAAAGTTTTCAATCTTTCATATAATACAAGTGACTACTGGGAAACAGAGACCAATTTATCAATCGCACAAAGACCTTTAAAATGACACCAAGCATGACAAGTTTACGGTCATGAATCCTGAAGATATTGTAAATGTTTTATGTGAGCGTAGCAACTTTTAGTTGCCTGGACCATGTGCCCAGGGGGGAAGGATGGGTGAAGGGACTGAAGAGCAAATGTTCTTTCTTCCAGATCTTCTTATCTGTTGTCTTGTGGCATGGCATTTGCCTTGTGAGGGTTTCTGAGTGTTTGGCTCCACGAGGAGATCAAAGCCCATTGTTTTGTTGCATTTGCATTGCGAGATTTCCTGAATGTTTGGTTTCACAAAGAATTCATTTCATAAGGAAATAATTTCACTCCTTTCATTACCAAGCAAGATCAGCCTTGCAGTAAAAGAAAGTGAAAGCCTGGTCTCTGCATCTGCCAGAGTTGTTGTGTCCTAAACACACATAAACAAACAAACAAACAAACAAACACACACACACACACACACACACACACACAGGTTTCCATTTTTTTCTTCTTTTTTTTTGGGGGGGGGGGGGGGAACTCTCCATAGGCATAATGGTTTTTATACTGTACAAACTGTATTTTCTATTGCCCTACACCAACCCTACACCTAAACCTACCCCTCACAGGAAACATTCTGCTATTTCAGATGTTCAATACACTCCATTCTGTGTGGTTCATAAGCTTGTCAATTATCAATTATATATATGAAAAAATAAATAAATAAATAAATAAATAAATAAATAATAAATACATCCGCTGAAAGGAACAGAACAGCTGCAAGGCCTGTGTCAACATCTCTGCCCTCTCTGTCAGTGTTTTTGAGGATTGTTTAAACTTCTTTTCCAAACCTGGAATTTAGATTTTTGAAGAAGATGAAGATAATCCTTTATCCCCTTGCTACAAAGGGATTTTTTTTAATCTGAGGTCAAGATCAATCCCAGTCAGTTCCTTGAAATGAGTGCATAAGAATCTCTTCATGAAGAGAAAAGGCCACCTTTCCTTAAGATCTGAGATACTGGGTGGAGGTCTGGCATTAATGATGTGATGTTGTACAATGAATGTCATTTTCATTAATTCTTGGACTTTGTTGGACTCAGTTGCACGAGGTCCTTCTTGGGAAAATAGCATCTCCTTTCTCTTTACCTCTAAAGACTCAAAATTTTCCTCTTCAGGAAGTTCAGTATGGTTCCAGTTCACACAACCATAGCTATCCAGTGTAGCGGATTTAGATGTTGAGGGCTGGCTATCATCCACTTCACCTCCTGTTTGTTTAGGTTTTCTAAGTCGAGCCATTGTATTTTTCTGGTTAAGATGTTCCACCCTTGTCTTCAACTGACACAACAAAGAGTAGTAACCACACCCAATTAACTCTCCCTCTTCTGTTTTGTCACTAAAACTGTTTGGATACTTCTGGGTGACTGACAATTTCTGGACATTGCCGCTTGGTTGGATTTTAACACACCTATCTGATGGAATCCACAATCACCCTTCTGGTCGCTTTCCTTGTGTAAGACATGTTCTTAGATTTGGTGTCAAAACGTAACCTCAGCTTTTGACAAAAATAAATAGTTTCCTGCAATTTATTGGTATATTACATATATACAAATGACTAACCTCTGCTTTTGAAAAAAAAAAAAAAGTTTCCTGCAATCTATTGGTGAAAGGAAGTCTTTGAGGTAATCTGATGTTACATATTGGAGGTCATTGTCGGTTTTCACACCAATTCTCGTTAATTTTGATATCAAGTCATTCAGTCAAACATTATCCATCATTGGGAGGGCACTTCTGATGACAGCTTCCATCTTTTACCTTCTTACCTAAGACAAACAGAATGGTGAAGTGCAAAAAAATCAGCGTCTAAGCGTTTGTACACTGGCAGAGGGTGATATTCAGCCAGATTCTCTGTGTTTACACACACACATATTAAGGATTTGACTCTTGTTGCAGACAGTGTAGACCCAGATCAACAACTGCCACTGATTTACAATTTTCAACAACAAAGAATAAGTTTGATAAGTGTATCAGAATCATTTAAATTTTCCCAAATGTGTACACATCATCAGTGTGATCTACCACAACAACCATTGACGTTTTGTACGTCATTCCTTTGTATGTAGCAGTTTATGTTACAAATGTGGAGTCAAGAATGCCTTGCATCCCTACAACTGCTTGAATACATGACTGCTTCACCTGCTTGCACATTTGGAGGAAAGATGGAGCCAGCACTCAAATAGGCTTGGATTAGTTGATGTCTTTTGTGCGCAGTTTTCTGGCACACTGTTTAAAATATGTATGCTCACTTTCAAATCATAAACTCCATAGTCTTATCAGTGGTCCGAATTTAAGTGCGAGTTCAGGGTAGTGAAGCTAATAATGATGTTTTGGTTTAAGTGGTACATCTGGAAACAAGGCAGCTTTTAAGTGCAGACATTTCATATAGGCTATTTGATCATGATGGATTTTTTTGTGCACATCATTTCAACAAGGTCCCACAACTTCAAGCATAACTGCCAAATTTATTCATCATAAGTGGATTTTTTATTTGATCCCCAATTAGTAATGGAAGACTTGACTTGACTTGAACAGACTTGAACAGACTTGATGTAGCATGAACAGACTAGACTCACTGACAGCAGATACATACATTAATACACGACAAAGAACAATGGGAACATGAAGGCTATTTATATCAAACACTATGGGTCACATGACAAGAATCAACCAATGAGCAAACAAGACACAAGACTTAGACAACCAATGAGAACATGACACATGAACCAAGGAACCAATCAGAACATAACACATAAGGTGCGTTCGATTTTATGCAGCACTGCGCAGACCGATCGCAATCTGACTCGAAGCAGTGCATGCTGGTTAGGAATTTTGTCCGACTTGAGACGGCGCTGACAGTCACACATGACTGTCACGTCATGTCTGACTTAGCCGCCGCAGTTTCTCCAGGGCGACTGCAGGAGCGCTGATGACGACACAGCTGTTTCACGATTTGCCAGGGTAAAAGCTTTCGCACTGTACTGTATTTTTTCAATTCCAATAATGGCCCAAAATCTGTTTTTAGAATGGTAAAAGCTTTCGCACTGTACTGTATTGAGTCACGTTTATCATACAACACTGATAAAAGCATATATACCCCCACTTTATTAGTATTTAAATAGTATATGATTATGTTGAACTTTATTCTTGAAAAGATGGCGCTGTATTAAGCAGTATATAAAAAGTGTTTGTTTTCTCATGAAAACGTGTTTGAAATGTCTGTGTATTTGACAAATATCCCAATTAATTCACTTCATCTGTGATAAAGTATGGAATTATATTTGCTTAAAAAAAAATTAACTATAAAACTGAACGTAACTTTTTCAGAAACTATCAAAAATATGCAATTACAAAAGAAGAAAACACAATGAAAATTAAAAAATGAACTCAGTTTAACTCAGTACACGCACAAATTTAACAGGCTCTCAAATATGCTTCATTCCTCACAAATTTAACACAAACATTCGTTTTCCATAATCGTGGATTTTGAATGCATTGCCACAGATTTCGCTTACGTGTCGCAGTTTTTCATTTTGTTTGGAATTGTGTCACCAGCAGTGCAGAGCTTGCTCAGGAATGGCAGAAGATTGGTGTGAGAGCATCTGCACGCACAGTGAGACCAAGACTTTTGGACAATGGCCTGGTGTCAAGAAGGGCAGCAAAGATTCCACTTCTCTCCAAGGAAACGTCAAGGACAGACTGAAATTCTGCAGGAAGTACAATGATTGGACAGCAGAAGACTGGTGCAAAGTTATTTTCTCTGATGAAGCTCCCTTCCAACTGTTAGGGACATCTGGAAAATCTATTGTTTGGAGAAGAAAAGGTAAACGCTACCACGAGTCCTGTGACGTGCCAACAGTGAAGCATCTTGAGACCATACATGTGTGGGGTTGCTTTTCACCCAAGGGAGTGGGCTCTCTCATAATTCTGCCCAAAAACACTTTCATGAATAAAGAATGGTATCAAAACGTCCTGCAAGAGAGACTTCTTCCAACGATCGATGAGCAATCTGGTGATGATCCGTGCATTTTCCAGCATGATGAAGCATCATGTCACAAAGCAGGAGTGATAAAGAAGTGGCTCGAAGATTACATTGACATTTTGGATCTGTGGCCAAGCAACTCCCCGGATCTCAATCCCATAGAGAACCTGCGGTCAGTCCTCAAAAGGCGAGTGGACAAGCGGAACCCCACAAATTGTAATCAACTCCGAGAACTAATAAGGCAAGAATGGATTGCCATCAGTCAAGATTTGGCCCAGAAGCTAATATCCAGCATGCCAGAACTATTTTCAGAGGTTATGAAGAACAAGGGACAAAACTGTAAATATTGACTCATTATATTTTTTTGCAAATAAAAGCCTTTAAAACTTATGATATGCTTATCGTTGTTATTCATTATACGTGAAAAAATAATCTACAAATACTGAAGCAGCAAACTTTGCAAAACACAAAATTTATGTCACTGCCAAAACATTTGGCCACCACTGTAGAGGGTGGGAAGAGGGGATAAAACAACCAACACAGACCTACAATAAACTTATTATACAGACAAATGAATATTAAAATATATTTAAAACAGAAAGAATAAAGGCATAGTTACTTTGTTTACTTTTTGTTTTAAGGTCATGTTTACAGAGATGAACTGACAGCGCAGTACCTCTTTCATGAGATTTTAATTCTCCGCTGTAATACCACCTCATGCATAACACAGCACAGTGATTAGATCATAAGAGTTAATTCTAATGACTTATACTGAGAAATACTCAGAAAACTGATGACATAGATGTGTACTCTCCAGCCACGGCAGCCAATAACCACACAAGATGTAGGTTCAATTTAGCCTTTAGAACCAGAAGAATGAAATTGCTCCAAAAAATGAAAAAATAACCACTTTTTCTTTAATAATAGACATACAGTTAGGTGGCCATCCAAAACGTTGGTTCTTCCGCCGCTCATATTGCCGCCGCCGCGTCTGCAAAGTGCATTTGCAGCTTTTGGCCGCTGAGTCGCGCTTTAATCACAAGTTTTCAAACAAGCGCATCAAAGCACATTTTTGCGAATAGACGTCAGCTTTACCTCACCGAAGTGTTATATTTTACTGCAGTCGGGGAAAATGAAAGAAAAAATATTTAATATTCACAGATGAAAGTTTAGTCCTTATGAAGATATGTGCGTTTCTTAGAACGAATTCAAGCAGGATAAATATCAAGCCAATGAGCCTGTGCTTATATTTTCTCTACACCATATTTTAGGCTACATTCTGTGACAATTTATATTTCACACTCTAAAAGATATTGTATGGACGCAACAAAATAAAACGGCAGACGCTCCACTCAAGGCCCGTAGTTCTGATTGGGCTCAACCCTCCCCCACGCGTTTGAGACACGCTGCCGAGCAGAGTATGAGCAGTGCAGTGTTATTCTGACTGGAGCAAGGAGCGGATTTTTCAAAAGTCGGAGCATCGTGGTTTTCACTTGCTCCAAGAGTGCTCCACCACCGCTCCATCACGAATACAATTCATGCCAACAGCCCGTAATATAACTGCATATTTAGCAAGAATTCACATGATAAACATATTTAGCTATAGCTTGATACACATAATCTCTCAGATCAGAAGACTATAATGACGGCAATAGTCGAGCGGGATGTTACAGGCTAGTTCTCAAGGAGTTTGTCTTCCTTTTACTGATTATTTTCGAGTTAAAGCATGATTTAAACAGATACAGCACATTCACACGTAATCGCTGTCGCAATAATGCATTCAGACAAATGTAATTTTACCGTGCTACTTCATCTGTAACTGATTTTGAAATCTGTAAGAAATGCATCGATCTGTAGATAAAATAACTGACGAAAATGTACTGTTATATTCATCACAAACAAAATTTGCACAGCAGAAAGCAGCAATTATACCTTTTAATGCCGACAATGTTATAAATTTGGCGTTTGGTAGGAAAAAAAGTTTGAACACATTAGCCTAATCCCCTTTGAAACTCTCCTGTTATTTTATTTATTTATTTATTTTTATTTTATTTTTATAGGCTATGTTATGAACATAACATTTCAACTTTATCCACGGAGCGAGTGCGGAGCAGTGTTTCTGGTATCAGTGAGTGGAGTGAGTATTAAATGCTCGGAGCGAGGAGGGGAAATTGTTTCTGCTCCACTCTCACATACACTGCTGCCGAGTGAGAGATGTTTCGCCCTACGAAATGAACAAGACCGTCTGGTGTAGACACGGTTAGACAGTGTCTGCTATATTTACAAATAATTGATATAAGAAATAAAAATAAATATATAACCTAAACCAGCAGCATAACAAGATGAAAATATAGACTAGAAAATATATTTACATTTGCTCTGTCCTACGTCCATGACACTGACTCACTGCGGAGCTTCCAGTTTTAATTTGAACAGGTCTTAACGCAGAGTGGATGGTTAGATGCATGATGGGCTAGTATTAAAAAATAAATAAATAAATAAAAGGTCTTTCCAGCATTAAGGTAATAACATTAGCTAGGCTACTGCTTTTTTTTAAACATCTTGTTTCAGTTATAAATTTGACTGGTAAATGATAAAGAATTATATTAAAACTTGTTTTGAACAATTTTTTTGTCATTTGAATATTGATTTTAAGTAGGGGGCAAAAAAAAAAATCGATTTAAATCGTAAATCTGATTTTTTGTGAAAAAAATCGGGGATTTTTTTTAGGCCATCGCCCAGCCCTAATGCAACAGTTTTTTTGTTTTGTTTTTTTAGTTAAGGCAACTTCCTCTGAAATTAATTTATAATAACTAATCAACTTTATTGCACTATACAGTAGTCAACATTTGAAGTGGATCAAACCTTTCTTTAAAGTTGTTTTAAAACCAATATGTCCTAAAAACCTTTTCTGCAAGTTTGAAACCCTCATAAGACACTGTCCATATGAAAGACCAAGAGATTAACACCTTTATCTCGACCCCCACAAGCTATACATAACTACCCCCAAAACCCCAGCCCCCTCCAGCTGAACTGAATTCGGTCTGTTTTTAGCTGCGAGGAACAGTGTGTTGTCATGTTACTGGGTTGAAACATGCCTGCACCCACAGCAGCCCTACTCTTTTTATTCACTATTTTCCCACGGCCCATATTATTATTATCGCTAGACCAAAATAATAAATTATCAATTGATTTAATCATTTATTTTTGATAATCGTAGATCACGTAGGTGTTGGCAGGCTTTAAGACCAGTGCCGTCAGCTGCTCCCCCCTTCACAGCGAGCGCAACCTCTAACTGACCCAGCTTCACCGTCCACGTTTGGATTTTATAAAATCAGTTTGAGGCAAATACAACTTATTGATCATGAGCCCAACATTTAGCAAGACGGAAAAACATTCAGTCTACCTGAAGAAAGACATATTTCATTGAGCTAATGCTGTTAAATAGAGAGTAAAAAAAAAAAAAAAAACACTGCAGGCTATTCTTAAACTTGGAGCTCATTATATTGAAGCACAAATCCAAACACCAGAAGCAACCTACACTCTCAGTGTTATTTCATTGAAAAGTATGCATTTTATTTATTCACAGGCTATACGGTCGAAATAATATTTTAGTTGAAAACTTTAAGTGCCATTGTTTAAAAAAAAATGCATCATAGAAATGTTTCATAGACCTTCAGTTGTTATGCTTTAAAATCCAATGGACAGACATAGGCCTATATTATTGTACATTACAAATATTTGGTCGTCCCTTATTTTCTTAAAGAGTAAATACTTATTTTCTTCAATAATAAACAGTATAAATAAAGAATAAAAGAAAAAAAAACTCTTTTAGCCCTTATTTTCCATTTCTGAAGTTAATTTGCAACTCTAATGATGACTCCCCTGACAGTGGCACGTTCCTCAAAATAAATAAATAAAATAAAATAAAATAAAATAAAACCTTGTTAGAGCTATGTGAGCGATTAATAGATTTAAAAAATAAAAAAAGTTTGTGCTTGGTTTCCGAAATGGAAAACGAATACAGCTCGTAAAAAATGCTATGATGAAAAAGTCATGCTAACTTATTAATTCATAGAAATAATTTAAGCAATTAAAACCATTTTTATACTAGTTTCAACTTGAATTTCAATACTATTAAACTGACTTTGAAATCTTAAGAAGTTTATAAGTTGGAACGGTAAAATGTCCACAGTTGAGCATCGCGGGAGGCAGCTTGAGCGCGTGGAGTGAATGCGCATGCACAAGTCATTTTTTCAGATGCAATGGAAAAATAAAGCTGGATAAAATTATAGCTTCACGAAACTTGTAAATAGCTAACAACATAGCCTAGATTAGTCTATACTCTGTTCCTAAGTATATAATGCAAATTTGTTAACCCACAATAACACATTTTAACCGATTAATCGCCTATTTTCATTTGCTGCATTTTTTTAAACACGCTAAAAAATAAATTACATTTGTGAGAGTTGCATTTTATTACATTCAGAAATAATAACGGCAGGCCAAATAATGCTATAGGCTAATGTACCAACAGGATATTTTTAGTTCCCTTCACTTTACAACAAATCCTTTAAATTCAACAAATTAATCAGAACAGAACAAAAATTACAAATATATAATTCTAATGGATAAATATAATTGCAGTATATAATAATATAGGCTTATAAACAACAACAACAACAACAACAACAAAAAATAATAAAAAAAAAATCATAATGAGAAAAAATATGCCAAAGTGGACCGCTGCTCGCGCCACATGGCTCGGTGAACGACTGCTGTTTCCAATGAATATGTGCACCTGAGGCACCAGCGCGATCAAAGTCACAATTCACAACTTTTGGTCACGCAGTAAAGGCATAATTCAAAAATGCAAAGTGTTAGCAGTTTGAAAAATCAAGAATAATAAATAATAATAAATGCTGCACTGTTCTCATTTCGCTCTGCAAATGGAACCTGAGATCATTATTATGTTTTTTTAACCAAGAATGAACCGAAATGAAAACACTTATCTTTTAATCCCTGTATTTAGTATTTTATATATACACATACACATATATGCCTATTATGTAATGACTGTTTAATAACACTAGCATGCATAAGAGCCTTTGTGTAAAGGTCTTTCTTTAAAGTTTTGATGAGTAGACTGTAGCCTAAGATTATCCTATTTTTTAAGGGCTTTTAAGGATGTTATAATGTATATTATAATGTTATTGTTGTTTTACGTCTTCCTTTCATTTTACAATTACATTTATTTCACAATCCGTCCCTTTGCGCCACCTGGCGGTAGTTTCGCGAATGATTTTAACACGCGACTGACTTGCAGTTAAAGCCACGGCCCTGCGGCGGCGGTAATACCCATTTTGGTTGTCAACCTACTGTAATGACTGCTATTGTTGTTTTCACAGCTGTGCAACCTGTTCATATATGTTAACATTTAAAAAAAAAAAATGTGTTTTAGGGTTTCATGACACTTTAAATCCGGGGACGGAAAATAGGAATAGTATTATTTGTTATTAATGGTATTATTATTATTATTATCCACACAGTTCTTCACTGTGAGTGAAGAAGACACAAAGTTTGCAATTTTTAATACGTGTAAGGACAAACTGAACCATGTGCAAACCAGGCCTTTACACTTGTCTTAATGCTTTTGATTCAGGTTTTATTACATTCAGTGTAAACGGCAACTGAAAATGTTTTCATCTCGTGCCAAATGAGGCTTGTGTAGCCTGTCTGAGTGAGAGAGAGAGAGACTCATGGAGAAATCAAAACAAATGAGCACAACAGCACACACAAAGTAACTCACAGAAAGTTAAAGAAATCCAAAATATGTTTATAATAAATTATATAAGTGCAACATTACACGACCAAAATGTTGCCCCAAATATTAACACAATTGCAATGTGACACTGATTTTATACAATAGTAGTTCAATAAATAAGAAGTTAAAAGTAAGTGACTTACAATTTTAGACACATTTATTGTTTTTGCTCAGTTTTGCTGACGAAAATAGTTCAAATCAAAGTCACAGCAACACAGCATTGTTTCATTACTAAATGAATCATAGGTTCTTCTGTTTGAATAAATTGTTCCACTGAAAAAAAAAATATAGATTTTTGTTTGTATGCTGTCAATTATAGTTCTTGGAAAGAAAAAAAAATCAGAAATCGGATTCGGCCACGAAAATTGCAATCTTTACTGAAATGGGTCACATCATTGACATTATCATACACTAAAAAAACACCAGTCATTCGAGAAAGTGCATTTATTGCATAGCCAGCTCAAGAGCATAACAGAATCAGAATCAGAAGAGCTTTATTACCAAGTATGTTTACACGCACATGGAATTTGACTTGAAGACAGGAGCTTCCAGTGTAGAAGTGCAGACAAAGTTCAGACATACATGATAGAGCACACATACATAGGAATAACACAGTAGGGATGGAATACTGTATAACACTAATGTAAGAAAAAAAAAAAGAAATTAAATAATGTACTATATACAGAAATTTAAGTATAGGAAAAAATTTTATTGTTAAGATATATGTACAGATATGTTTTAAGTGTGCAGATATGTTATTTACAAAGTGTGCAGTTTACAAGTGTACAAATTTTGGATTCTGTGTATAAATATGTCAGTTGTGATGGATGGTGTATAATTATGAAAGTTGAATTGTTTAGGCTAAATATAGCCTGAGGGAAAAAACTGTTCTTGTGCCTGGCTGTTCTGGTGGTCATTGCTCTGTAGCGCTGACCAGAAGGCAACAGTTCGAAGAGAGAGTGGGCTGGGTGTGAGGGGTCCAAGGTGACTTTCTTAGCACTTTTCTTCACTCTGGAGATGTAAAGATCTTGGAGGCTGGGCAGAGGGGCACTGATAATCCTCTCAGCAGTCCTGACTGTCCGTTGTAGTCTCTTGATGTCTGATTTTGTAGCTGAACCAAACCAGACAGTTATGGATGAACACAGGACACACTCAATGATAGCAGAGTAGAACTGTTTCAGCAGCTCCTATGGCAGGTTGAATTTCCCCGGCTGGCGAAGGAAGTACAACCTCTGCTGGGATTTTTAACAATGGAGTCTATGTGAGTGTCCCACTTCAGGTCCTGAGAGATGGTGGTGCCCAGGAACCTGAATTACTCTACTGCAGCCACAGTGCTGTTCATGATGGTGAGTGGGGGGAGTGCTAGGGGGTTTCTCCTGAAGTCCACTATCATCTACACAGTTTTGAGCGTGTTCAGCTCCAGGTTGTTGTGACTGCACCAGACAGCCAGCCATGTAACCTACTGTCTGTAAGCAGACTCGTCACCGTCCTTGATGAGGCAGATGACTGTAGTGTCATCCGCAAACTTCAGGAGCTTGACCCAGGGGTCCTTTGAAGGGCAGTCATTCGTGTACAGGGAGAAGAGCAGTGGGGAGAGAACACAACCCTCGGGGGCGCCAGTGCTGATGGTGATAGTTCTGGATGATCCTTGCGTAATTCCCAGGTCTGTCGTGGTGTTGGAGGATGTAATGCAGTCCCATGTTGACTGCATCATCCACAAACTCTCCAGTTTGCTCTGTAGGCAAACTGGAGAGAATTCAGCAAGGGTCCAGTGATGTTCTTCAGGTAGGCAAGGACCAGTCTCTCATGACCACAGACGTGAGAGCGACAGGTCTGTAGTCGTTAAGTCTAGTGATTTTGGGCTTTTTGGGGACCGGAATGATGGTGGAGCATTTGAAGTGGTAGGGAACTTCAAATAGCTACAGAGATCTGTTGTAGAGCTGTGTGAAGACGGGGGGCCAGTTGGTCAGTACAGACTTTTAAAAAGGCAGGTGAAACACCATCTGGGCCTGAAGTAGGGCTGCACGATGTGTCGTTTAAGCATCGATATTGCGATGTACGAATCCACGATAGTCACATCGCAGGATGTGCGATGTAGGCTGTCGCAGTTGATCCGTTATTCATTAACCGTACGGGCCAGCTGCTCCACGGCCCTTGACGAATGTGATTCGCAGGATTAATTGCACAGCTTAACCATCATAGAATGAAAGTTTATCATTTGCATTTGTATTTAAGTCCTGTCAGTTTAACAGGGCGCATATAAGAACGAGCAGAGAGAGAGAGCGAGAGAGAGAGAGAGAGAGAGAGAGAGAGAGAGAGAGAGCGCGAGAGAGCCCCGCCGTGCGCGCGCTCACCTTCACCGTCTTCAAACAACACGAGCGCTGTCTTGCTCTCTCTCCCTCGCGCATATTAATCAAAATCAATTGACATGATGGTGTCAAGAAAAAAAAAAAAAAAACTATTCAGTGATGAAATGTTTTCTGTGTTGTCAAATCTTGTGCGATATCCTAAACTGCCGAGATAATTACACAACGCGTGCCGTACACGTCTGATTCGCGAACTAATGATTCCTTTGAAACGATTCAATTTAATGAATGGTTTAAACAACTGACCTGTCCAACACTGAACTCACAAGACGTCTGAATTAGAAACCTAAAAAAAATCTGTAACACTTTACAATAATGTTCTATTTATTAAACTATTTAACTACTTTATTTAACATTTACTATTACTAAACTGCACTTCTACAACATTGTTAATTTCAAAATTTAGGCTATAGCCTTCATTGTTGAAATCAAAAGTTGTACAGTATTTGTTAACATAGTTAATGCACTGTGAAGTAACATTACCAAACAATGAACAGCTGTGTTTTTATAAACTAAGATAAACAAAGATTAATAAATATAGTAACAAAAGTATTGCTCGTGGTAAGTTCGTGTTATTAATATGTTAACAATTTAAACCATATCCTAAAGTTACAAACAAATAATTTACTCTAATTTAAATAATACTTTGATGTTTAAATAATTTAAAATGAGAATGTAAGTGTGCTCACCCCATTTTTGTTTGTAAGAAAAAATTAGATTAGATTTCACATTGCAATATATATCGCAGAAAAATAAAATATCGCAATGTCATTTTTTCCCAATATCGTGCAGCCCTAGCCTGAAGCTTTCCTCGATTTATGCTTCATGAAGACCTGGTTCACATCCTCTATGCAGACCTTAAGTGCAGGCTGAATGGTGGGGGAGGGAGGGAGGGGGTTGCAGGGGTGGTAGGTGAATGTGTGAAGTGCAGATCAGTGCGGGTGCTGGGTGTCAGTCTGGCCTTTTCAAATCGGCTATAAAACACATTCAGATCGTCAGCCAGTTGTTGATTCTCCACAAACGGTGGGGGTGGTGTCTTGTACATGGTGATATTCCTCAGACTAGTCCATACGGATGGCGGATTGTTGGCTGAAAGCTCTTTTCTCAGCTTTACAGAGTAGTTTTTTAACCACTCTGATCTCCTTTGTTAGTCTGTTCCTGGCCTGGTTATACAAGATTTTATCCCCACTTCTGTAAGCATCCTCTTTGGTGTGACAAAGCTGTTTGAGTTTTCCAGTAAACCATGATTTATCATTATTAAATTATAAGAATGTCCTGGTAGGAATGCACATATCTTCACAGAAACTGATATATGAAGTTACAATCTTTGTGAGCTTGTCCAGATCGGTGGCTTCAGCTTCAAAAACACTCAAATCAGTGAGGTCTAAACAGGCTTGTAAATCCCGCTCTGCTTCATTAGTCCATCTTTTAACAGTCCTTAAAACAGGTTTAGTCGGTATAAGATGAACCAGACAGTGATCGGAGAGCCCCAAAGCTGCTCGTGGGACAGAGTGATATGCATCCTTTATTGTTGTGTAACAGTGATCCAATATATTACTGTCTCTGGTGGGACACGTAATGTGATGCTTGCATTTTGGCAGTTCACAGGAGAGATTTGATTTCTTAAAATCTCCAAGAATGATTAAAATAGAGTCTGGGTACCTTTGCTCCATTTCAGTTATTTGTTCGGCCAGCTGTTGCATTACGGTGCTCACGCACGCATCCGGAGGCACATACACATTCAGCTGTTGAGAAAGAAAGAGGAAAACTCAAGCAGCGAGTAGAAAGGTTTATAGTTTATGATGAGTGCCTCTAAGTTAGGAGAGCATACCTTTTTCAGCATTATTACATCTGAACACCAACTTTCGTTGATGTAGAAATACAATCCATCACGTCTCATTTTCCCTGTTAACTTCGCGATGCGATCCGCTCTGAACAGCTGGTAGCCCGGCAGATGAAGTCCATTATCCAGAATGGCTTCACTCAGCCAGATTTCAGTGAAGCACAGTGCAACAGAGTTTGAAAATTCCTTGTTGGTGCAGGTGAGGAGAAGAAGTTCATCTCTTTTGTTAGGAAGGGAACGGACATTCGCAAGATGAATGCTTGGGAGCACAGTTCAAAAGCCGTACGTGCTGAGCTTAACCAGGGGGCCAACGTGGTTCCCTCTTCTGCGTCTACACGCTTGTTTGAACAACACAATTTTACCTCCGACTAGAATGTCCAACAAAACGTCTGAATAATCAAAAACTGGAAAAATATTGTCTGGGATGTGTTGCTTAATATTAAGTAGTTAGTCTCTGGTAAAACTTATAGAAGAATAATGACAAAACAGAACAAACAAACAAAAACAGCACGTGAATTGTGGAGCTCAGCATCGTGGCTGCCATTTGCGACGCCATCTCATAGAAAATCATCTTATATCTGACACTTAACGTAGGTCTAAGTGCCAAAAACAAATGTGCACAGCTCAGTCGAATGATACAATTTGCGCTATTTAACTTAATTCTGTTGAACCTACAAAGGCGAACTGTCTGCTAAAATAAGAGCGTGCAGTTACTCTTTCAATCAGATGTGCGTCCTATGCTGTATTCGTTACTACAGCGTGGCCATTTGTAAATTTTGCTTCCGGTCCCATTCACTTCCAGTTATTTTTAGCTGTACAAAACTGCTTGTTTTGCTGCTTGATGCTGCAAATTGGTGTCTTACCATATTATGTTAGTGTATTATCTTGTTTATGAACACACACTGGTTTGTAATGCAATCAGTTTTACCATTTACTTCACATTGTTATTCTTCTCGCTATTTCCATATAGCAGCTAATGAACCAGAAGTCTCACCCATATGCTTACTTCCGCATTAAGGAATAAGGTGGATAGCAACATTAGGTTCCAGGCGCGTTTTCTTTCAGAAGCAGGAAGTGTAAATGTAATTCAATGCTGCAACAAGACTAATGTGAGTAACTATTAGTTAGCATTTTAGAGTCTCCTCTAAACAAAATCATATGGCATGATCTAAAAAAAAGAAATTCATGAAACTTAAGAGTTATAGGGTTATTTACAGATCTGAACAATATGTTCAGATTTGTGGCTTTACCTGCATTGTGTTTCTAGACAGCAACAAGACCAATTTCATATTTTTTCATCAAAGGTATTTCATGCAAATAATGTGTACATGAAAGGAAAATGTAAGTGTGTGAGAGTGCCAGAATGAATGTGGCTTGTATTGGTGGACTCTTGTAATGGTCTCCTCACTGGCCTTCCCAAGAAGACTATTAAACAGCTGCAGCTCATTCAGAATGCTGCTGCCAGGATTCTGACTAGAACCAGAAAAGCATATAACACCAGTCCTCAGGTACTTACTTACTTTTAGCTATTATGCCACCCGCAGTTGGAACCAGCTTAGATGTGAGATCAGATGTGCTAAAACATTAGTCACATTTAAATTCAGACTCAAAACTCGGGGAAGTCGTAGCCTACTGTCTAGAGAGTTTGACTCCTAACCCTAAGGTTGTGGGTTCGAGGCTTGGGCCGGCAATACCACGACTGAGGCGCCCTTGAGCAAGGCACTGAATCCCCAACTGCTCTCCGGGCGCTGCAGCATAAATGGCTGCCCACTGCCCCGGGTGTGTGTTCACGGTGTGTGTGTGTTCACTGCTGTGTGTGTGCTCTTTGGATGGGTTAAATGCAGAGCTGTAGCGTATGAGCAGTTCATTCATTCATTGGTTCTGAATTAATGAATCATGGCTCGTTGAATCTAAAACAATGCACATTCCTTGGCTAAAACCCAAAGCTTTTAGCCCCTGAAGTCAGGCAGGTAAATCAAACTCTCTGCAAGCTAAATGACCGGCCTGGTGCCAGCATGGTTGGGTTTAAATTCCTGACCAGGTCATAAAACTTTATGGCCCAACTGGGAGAAACAGAAAAAGCCCAACTCGCTAGGAATTCTTGTAAGGAAAAAGGAAAGTAAATATATTCTAAATGTATTGACTGTATTTCCTTTTTGTGCTTAAATGTCTTCCATATCAAATTGGAGTATCTGCAATTTTATCGTGGGTTAATCAAACTTTAAATGTGTGTAATTCTGCATATGAATGTAACTTTATGTTTCTCCTACCTTTACCTGTCATTCTTGGTATCTGTTTAAACCGTCTTGCTTTGACCGAACCACTCATACATAGGAAATTACAGTAAAATGTATTATTCTGGAATTACCATCTTGCTGGAATATAACTGCTGAATTCTGACAACACCATAACTCACTTGAGTGGGTGTCTCCCCAGAGACAAAGAAACTTTTTCCCACTTCAGATGGATGTTCATTGGTTGTTTGTGTGAACAGAGGCGTGAACCCAGTCACTCCATAAGAGACTCACACAGAAAGTCTCGTCGCACTTCATCGGAGAGAACGTCTGTTTCCATGGCTCCTTAGGGAGCTTTCATCTCCGTTTTTCTTTTCTTTTCTTTACTAAGTTTTATTCTCATATTCGCCTCTCCCTACACGAGGGAGACGAACTCTGAATCATTTCTTTGGTAACTCCACGTTCGTTGAACCTTTGAAACTTCTCGCGCGAGTCTGCTCGCCCCGGAAGACACGAGAGAACACGCCCAGCTCCAAAAGAACGACACACGCACGCTCATCTTTAGCAGGCACAAAGAAACCCACATGCAAGTATTATTTTCTATAGAGATTTAAATGCTGCTTAAGGTTGTCTATTCCCTTTTTCAAGGTGATCTGATTCCTTGTTGTCTTTCAAAAGGTTACTGTATGTGATTTTGCCATACTGGGTGATCACTCTGTGATCTCGCCTATTTCTCTCTCACCTTCTCTCGCTCACCCTTTCACTCTCTCTCTCTCTCTCTCATCTGTTACCCGTTTTTGTCTTGTATTTGTTTTTACTGTTATCCGTTTTTGTCTGTGTATTTGTTTTTACTGTTTTAGTTGTTTATATTATAAATTTTTACTCTGTGTGAATCGTAGTTTAAAATGCTCACATCACGAAGTCAATGAAATGTTTGATCTTAGCTACAAAGCTTATTTGTTACTTTTCAGTAACCTAAATTTTATAAGGACAGGAGAATGGTTTCATGGCCAGAAACAATTTTTCCTGGAATTATAAGAAGTGATAACTTTATTGAAAGTTGATAAGTTAATCTTACTGCCTTTTGCTGGACAAACCACTGTTCGATTTGCATTAATTCCCAGTAAAAGATATCACATAATTGATATGAAGAATGGAATATTGACATATTAATGAGTAAATTACAGTGCCTTGTAATGAGTTATTGATATATACAATTGACCTATTTTTCATCTTCAATAATTTTAATGTAACTGTCATATGAGATATATATATTAATCATATTCCTGATTAATTATTAAAATTTCCTATATATCATTTGAGCTAACGTTAATGTACTACCCAGTGCGGTTACAGAGCACGAATTCTGAGTATGGGTCACCATACTTGGCTGTATGTCACGTCACTCACTCACTCACTCACTTATTAATTTTTTTTTTAATCATTTTCAAAGTTTTTAAAATTCCTTGTTTTATTTTTATTTTTTTCATTATTTTCTTTTCTTTTACGTTAAGCACTTTGAATTACCATTTTCTATGAAATGTGCTATATAAATAAACTTGCTTTGCCTTGCCTTGCCGTGTACGGTCCCTCATAATAAAAAATAAAATAAAAATCAAACTAATGATTAGTTTTTAATTGTGAACTTATTTTGTTATTGGCATTCACTATCAGAGCAGACATTAAATCTCATTATATAACAATGCTTTTATGACTAACTTTCATTCCAGTACAGTGAAGTGGCAGCTGTGACGTGGCGGTGAGGGGCAGCTGTGGCCTAATGGTTAGAGAATTGGACTTGTAACCAGAAGGTCGCAGGTTCGAGTCTTGGTGCTGGCAGGAGTTGTAGGTGGGAGGGAGTGAATGAACAGTGCTCTCTTCCACCCTCAATACAGCCATGGCTGAAGTGCCCTTGAGCAAGGCACTGAACCCCCAGTTGCTCCCCAGGCGCTGGATATAGCTGCCCACTGCTCTGGGTGTGTGTTCACGGTGTGTTCACTTCTCACTGCTGTGTGTGTGCACTTGGATGGGTTAAACGCAGAGCACCAATTTCGAGTATGGTTTACCATACTTGACAAATGTCACGACTTTCACTTTCACTTTGAAACAAAAAGCAAGTAAGGCATTTTGAGAAAGTATTTTGTCTGTTTTTTTTTTCCATAGTCTTGCTGTAAACACATCTACATAAAACAATAACTTGAAACGTGATCATTATAGAAAAATAAAGAAAACCATTGTTCAAAGAAACACACAACTGCCAAAAGCACCAATACATAAAAAGGATAACAAAGTAGAAGTTCAACAAAAATCTTATTACTTATTAGTATCTTATTTATAATCATAATAGTAAGTGCATTTTCTTTATATATATATATATATATATATATATATATATATATATATATATATATATATATATATATTATATTTATATATCATGGCTGACTTGATTTTCAAATTGTTGCTGGCTTGACAGCAATGGCTTACTACAATGCATTTTAGGAGTGTTTTGAAAGTGATATTTCATAATAAAATGGTCATTTATTTATTTGGAAAAAGAAAAGAAAGAAAATGGAACTATGAGGATCAACACTAGATATTACAGGTAACATGGTCACAGGAACAGAAATTGCATGAGATAGCAAAGGTTACTGTTTTCTAATTAGAATCTGGTCGTCTTCCACCAGGGGTGCTTGAAAGCAGAATCAATCATTGAGGCACAGACAGTTCAGGATTTGTTTTGTATTACAGTGGACAATTGTACACCAAACCGAATAATTATGAAACTATATTCAGTCCACAGAATCCTACGTGATAGACAAAAACAGAAATCCTTCTTAATAATCTGTGTAAGATTACATATGCTGCAAATATATATATATATATATATATATATATATATATAAAGAAATTCTGTTTGATGGAATTGATTATGTTTTAACACTGCTGGATGTACATACTTATGTATACACCTTATGTCAAATTAGGCATACAGATTGTTTTGACATTCGTTTGAAACTATTAATGCCATATCACTTTGAGCAGAGAGTTTTCTGCATTTCACTGCAAATACGACAATAAAGCATATGATCATAGTTACCACACACAGAGAAATGACAAGACCTGTAAAGTTCATGTCTGGGTTTGATATTCCTGAAGATTTTGGACCAGGGAGGATCTTTGAAGCTTGAGCAATGTTGGAGGTTTCAGATTTCGCATTTTGTTTGTCCTCTGATTGAACTGCAAAGAAGATTGTGGTGCCATTTTGGATTGTGATATTGAGATTGAATGAATGCTGTTCAACTGATCCAGTCTCCTGAGGTGAGACAGCAGTTGTGTTGACTGAATAACCGTTGCTGAAGTTGAATCGAAGCATTTTAAGGTCAAAGCTCCACCTGATCTCATAGGATTTAGCTTAAAGAAAAAAAAAAGAAAAACAAAATGTAGTGCAAGACAATTCAAGAAACATTATTTCATGATATAACTTTAAAACAACGTTTATTTTGTCAGCAAAGATGTTAAACAAATGAAAAACCTTTTAAAGTCTGGTATAATTGTATGATTTACCTCTCCCTTGGTCGAGGTCCTCACCAGGAGCTGTCCAGTTGAGAAGCACAGTGTCCTCCTGGATCTCAGCACTCAGATCTGTGATTCTGTTAGGAGGGAAATTTGGTGGAGCTGTGCCTGAAAGAGTCACCTCAAAACTCTCTCCGGTGGCTGTTCTAGTGAAGTTTCCAACATCAAGTGGTTCTACAAAAACCAAAGGCTTCGGATGGTTCAGCTGCACTAAAATTGAAATGAGAGAAACCACCTGCACTTATTACTATTATGTTTTTTCCACAAAGCTTTATTGATAATAACAGTATATTGCCATTTATACAACCGTTAGTTCCAGTGTGTGCATTAATTCATTGAGTCTTTCTGCAGGTTACACCAAAAGACTGTCTTCATGAGTGAATAACTGAATCATTCACACAAATGTTTTATAATATAATATAATTTATCATAATATTTTCTAATATGAAAATAAATGTAGTTTAGTTATTTCATTTATCTTGTGTGATCCTATTGTAGAACCTCATTTAATAGCCTGTCAGTAGGGATGGGCGGATCGATCCTAAAGTATCGATACTTTCGATAATGATGTATCGAATGGATCGATCCTCATATAAAAATATTGATTCTAAAGTGCAATTTTTTAACCACTAATTTTATTTATCAAGAAATTCAGTCCATAAATTATGATTCTAAGTGGACAAATAGACTATAGCCTACTAGCGAACGATTTTGTTGGATAGAACTATTTCTCCTGTTCATCGGAACACATGCAAATGCTGAAAGACAGAACCAATCAATCACAGACAGCATTCGCTGCTGATGCATGGCTCAGTCACAGTGTTTGTTCAAACAGGGCTGCGTTTCCCAAAAGCATCAGAAGCATATGTACATCTTAAGAAACCATTACCAAATTATTACATTACATATCATTGTTACTATATATAAAATTAATTCTGAAAAATGCATCACACACAAATATGAAGCAGCAATAGCCTAATAATATTTTTTTTTTCTTGAACAGCAAATGATAGGCTATTATAATTATTTCTGAAGGATCATGTGACACTGAAGACTTGGAGTAATAATGCAGAAAATTCAGCTTTGATCACAGATGCATTTTAAATTACATTTTAAAATATATTAAAATAGAAAATAGTTATTTTAATGGTAATATTTCACAATATTGCTGTTTTACTATATTTTTGTTCAAACTAATTTTTAATTATTTAAACTGGTTGTTAAAAGTTCAAATGGATTGTGTTATTTTCAAAATCTAATATTAAGTGAGTATAATTACTGATTATATTCTTTTAATAATTTAAAACATCAGATAGTTTAGAGATATTGGTATTGGTATCGATATCGATATTGATATCGACGATACTGGGCTTGAAAATATCTGTATCGTATCTAAAATAAAATAAGAGGTATCACCCATCCCTACCTGTCAAGTTTTAATTGAGGAATTAACTATTTATAAGAGCAATCTGCTTGTTTAGTGGTGACGTAAGAAGCGCTGATTCCAGGTCCAAGCCTCAACTTGCTTCACTTGAGAATACTACCTCAGCAGCCGTTTGTGAGCACTATTTATTCATATTAAACATTTCTAAATATTTTCAAACTTATGGTGTCCACTACAGTCTCCATGCTCACAGCATCCCAAACACAAATAATTTTTATATGTATTTATGTATATTTATATTTTCATTGTCTGGCGTTAAAGGTTAGGATTATAATTTTTTTGGTAGTATTATATCACATTGTCAGTTTATATTAGCACCTTTTGTTGTTTTCTCGTGATATCTGATAGAGTGTTTGAGCGTTTGGACATGAAAGCGGTGACGCATGACGTCAGACTTAACAAGCGGATATTAATATATATCTATATAGTCATGAAACTCTAGATGGACCAGGGTGATGGGTTGTTAACATAACTGATGATTTTCAGAGAGTTAAACGTCTGCATATGCAGCCAATGAGCTTACTGCCTTGCATTTATATGGCTGGCTAGCATTCACCTTTAGATACTTGCAGAGTGTTTTCAGAGTTTCTCTGAAACTAAATAGCTAAGACAATTAAACTGTCTTCACTCTTATTCAGTGGATTATTACATTTTTAAATTACAATTTGTAAAACTACGTGCAGGGTATTTGTGAAAGGAGTAATTACTAAGCATGTCTTGTTCATATAAATGCAGTATAGCAAGCGGTTTTTCTAGTTCATGTATGTGACAATACAACATCAAGCATCGTGGATTTTAGAACAGTAAAGTGAATTGGGGATTACCCTATTTGCCCGAAATCTCCAATGCCTTTAATATCTTCTGTGGGCATTCATTTCTACATTAACCGTGGACAGATTGCTTTCAGGTGCACACCTCACTACTGGGGCCGGTTTGCAGTTGGTGTTTCACCGTTGTTCACAGTTTTAAGTCAAAACCCGTATATGTGTCTTTCATAAATGTCATACTTCTTCTTCTGCTTCTGGTATTAATGGTGGTTGGCAACCCCATAGATATGTATAGATGCCCCATTCGACAGCTCCAGGCACGTAGATGTGGCCGCCATCTTGGAACGGTCAACTTGACGTCATTCACCATACTGGAGGTTCTCACTGAGCCGTTCTGTGCAGGATTGTGGCATCTTTCGAATATTCAGTGATTATTATGGTGAATGGTGTCAAGTTGACTGTTACAAGATGGTGGACAGCTTACGTATAGCAGCCCATAGAAACAGTCACCAATGAGGCATCTACATATAAATATCTATTGGCAAATCAACTTTAATGGTGCATTCCCGCCACCTACTGGA
This sequence comes from Cyprinus carpio, assembly GCF_018340385.1. Lineage (NCBI taxonomy): Eukaryota > Metazoa > Chordata > Actinopteri > Cypriniformes > Cyprinidae > Cyprinus > Cyprinus carpio. Next base: position 11,840,144 of record NC_056611.1, read on the forward strand.
TAGGAGTGTGGAGCGCATAATGATTGGAAGTTTGAACAATATAAGACAATAAAAATAAATAAATACTAATTAATACAACTGTATCCTAAATTCTATTTATCAATCTTGTTTCTTTTAAGAAAATAATTAATTCATGAAATAATAATGATTGTTTTGGGCCATTTCCTAACAGAACCTGAAGTGACAAATTATTTATTCTGAAAGATCTTAAAGCTTGAATAAGTTGAAATCTTGCTCCTTCATATGCATCACACTCTATAACAATGTCCAATATGCATTCTTGACATTAAAACGTCTTATTTCCTGTTGCCAAACTTTCTTCTTTCTAGACCTACTTTCTCTTGAATATAATGAAAGTGTCTACCTTTTGTTCCATTATCCCACTCCTTTTATCATTTCTTTCTGCTTTCATTTGCAATTAACCCTTTTACTTCTGCTTTGCTCATTGACACTTTAATGTCAATTTGTGCATGTTTCAGAGCCTGTTTAGCCAGATGGTCTGTCTCCTCGTTTCCTTACCCAATTTTAATAGCAGCAGCATGCATAGCAAAATTCAGACGCAATGTTAGAAATATTTGCAGCAGTCTGCATGGCAATCCAATTATTATTGTTACAAACATAGCAACGGCAGCAGAAATTAGGTACTTATTTGCATGACATTTCAGTGATAACCTGTTTTTTATACAGTCTATGCTATGGTGAAAATGCATGGAGGCTAAGTAACTCTTTAAAGTAAAATTGGCATTTTATTACTTTTCCCTATTTAAAGGATAATGCAACTTTTCACTAACTTTTCAATACTGAGTTAAAGTACATGCTGTTGCTGTTAATGATAATCACATTGTTGTAGTAGGAATTTACTGTTCACTACCATCCAAGCATTATCTTATCACTGAAATTTCATTCAATTAAATGTACTTACTGCTGCCGCTGCTATATTAGCAACAATGATTGCATTGCCATGCAGACTGCTGCTAATATTTTTAACATTGCACTGAATTTGCTATGCGAGCTGTGGCTATTAAAATTCACTAAAATTGTGATCTAAATAGCTATGCATACTGCTGCTACAGTTGCATGAATGTAGCTACTTACAATTGCTATAAGCCTCTTTATTAAATAGCAAACTAAATCAAAGTATGCCTATTCAGTTTTAAGAGTTCACTAAATCTACTGTGAGCCTATTTCTGCATGCGTCTGACTTCCATTTTTCTGCGCTTACACTTTTGGCATGTTTTTTTCGCCAAAAGACGGTCAAAAGCACTGCAAGCCTGTGAACAGTGATTTGCAAGCGAAAAAAAAAAAAAAAACAGTTTAAAGAACTGCAAAACGGATTGACTGCATAGAACCAATCTGTATGAGTAAAAAAAACAAACTGTTGCAAATGTCTAAATGACCTGTTGTGCATGTGGGGCAAAAAGTTCCCGAAATAATCTGATATGCACAGCTCGTCTGCCTTGGGAAAGCTAGCGTGTCCCCAACATGGTGATAACATTCGTTGCCTTCTCTAGTGCAGCTCAACCAGGTCTCATGATCTCATCCCATTTGTCGATATTTGTGATAGCACAAATGCCGGAAAATATGCGTTGTAGTCCAAATGAGTCATTTGTTGTAGTATTTGAAAAGTGATTTCTGTTAAATAAAATATCTTCTTTGGAAGTGGACTTTTTAACTTTGCAGATCTTTTTCATGCTCAAACAGCAAACATTACAGTCTAACTAAAGTTGAAAAAGTGAAAAAGCATAATAGGACCCCTTTAAATACTCACGGCACCGTATTGCCATATGCACTGGCACTAGCAAGTTCCTGTACTTGTTTGCAGCAGCAGCAATAATCAACAACTACAGAAATAACCAACAGCAGCAGCAATTCAGAAGCAGCAGCGTAGCAGATCTATTCCATCAAGACCAAATACATTAACATTGTTATATTAATCACCATACTAAAATCATCCAAGAGTTCTCATGATTTTGAAAGGAGTGAAATTATTTCCTTATGAAATTAATTCTTTGTGAAGACAAAACTCAAGAACTCACACAAGACAGTTGTCATGCACTAAAACAATAAAACTTAGCTGGAAAAGAAATCTTCAAAGAGAGCAAACAACATCTCTCTCCTCGCTCATTTACTACCACCTTCTCCCCTTGCCCTCTCTGCCTCTCCCTCTTTTCCCCCAAAAGGTTTCACTCAAAGTGCATTAAGAATATGCATATCCCACATATCATGTATCTTGTAAACCTGTTGTTTTCCCCCTTCATGTCTGGTATCATTTTAAAGGTCTCTGTGCAATTGGTAAAATGGTCTCAATTTCACAGTAGTCACTTGTATTGTGAGAAAGACTGAAAACTTTCGGAGAATTGAGTTCTGCTGAGGAGGGGGTGTGTCCCCCTTTAGGAGTCTGTGGGAATGTTTATCTCTCTCCAGCCAGGTGTGACCCTTGATCACTGAACCTAACAACCAAAGGGTTTTTTTTTTTTTTCTTTTTTTTCTTTGTTGTCTGGTCTGAGTATATAAGGGAAGTGATATACTGAAGTCGAGTATACATTTCATTTTTATTCAAAAATGTAATTGTGTTAAATACATTGTGCCCATAGAGCACACTGTATAGTTGTTTGTGCTACTACATGTGCATAGGCTTAGTTTATTCTTTAAAACACATGATTCCTTTGCTGTAAGTGTTCTTTGAAATACTTAGGTAAAAGGTTGTTGATGCTATGCGTTTTAGACTGTGTCTTGGGTTAAATTAAGATAACTGTTACATGTGTGACTATGTTAAATTTGTTTGTCTCCTGCGTGGAACACTGGACTATTTTTGATATAGCTACAGTATACCATGTACAAGAGCAAGGTTGCCACGTGGTTACAATGTGATTCACAATTTCATTATACTTTCTAAATTGGCTTCTAATTGTTTCATTATGTAACTGGCATGATACAAGTTTACCTGACTAATAATAAGTTGTTATATTTGATTTATTCTGATCTCTTCTGAAATCATTTTTCAAGTAGATTAATGTGTAGTGGTATTTCCGCAAATCTGAGTTCAGGGCAGATCATACGGAAGCACCAATGGATAAACCATGGGGAACACCATTAGGGGCTTCTGATTTCTGACTGTCACTGGCTTAACACGGTGTAGTTCTCATGGTCATAGTAGAAAATACACTTTTTTGTCATGAGCATGCAGGGTACAGCTCACTAAAAGGTATTATAACCACTCTGCATCCTCTGAGTAAGTCAGAACTGATGCGTTTGTGTCCGTGGCTTCACTATCGGCCCGAGTGCAATTCCTGTGCGATACCTGATCCCTAATGAACAAATAATTGAAAGTATGGGATTTCCAGAATACTCAAATATCTTTAATTAGAAATATATCCCAAATTTAATGATCACTTGAAATTGGAGTCAGACTGAACACGAAGCTAGACTAAAATTAAAATTAAATCCTGATAAATTCAGATGCAGATACAGTAAAAGACCGAATATGCATTAAACCTTCGACCAGCACGCTCGATTCCATTTTTTGGGCTGGCGGGTGGATTCTTACAATTAAAAAAAAAAAAAAAAAAAAAATATATATATATATATATATATATATATATATATATATATATATATATATATATATATATATATATATATAATAGAGAGAGAGAGAGAGAGAGAGAGAGAGATGTGATGTGATGTGATGTGATGCGATCTCAGCGTTTACCGTTTATCACACATCCATGTATGTATAGGACAGCAAATCTGGTTTGTCCATCTTGATTCTTCACTCTTACTTTCAAGCTGCTTCTCCCATTTACCATCTTTATGAAATATCTGGAATAGATTCCATCATCTTGAAAAGCATCAGCTCCTGTAAAAGATGGATCTCTGATTTATTTGCCAAAGTTCATAAAAATACCTCAAACAAACTAAATAAGGAATTCATTTTTTTTTTTTTTTTTTTTTAATGGATATTTTATTGTTGGTAGTTTACCTGCTCCATTGTCCAGCAGGCGTAATGTATGTACGGAGCCAGTTTCCGACTCCAGTGTAGCCCACACATCAGCATTTATTACAGGCCTGTAATTCTGACTAACCTCAGCAAACACTATCATGGGTTTAGTGCCATCACTGAACTGCTGGTTCATGTGGGTTTTGACAATGATAGGAGGAACATCAGCTTGTGTCGCTTGACTCGTTACTGTTAGAGTCAAAGCCTGCAGTATTGTAGTTTGGATACTGTACTTCCAGTCCCCATGCTACCAAACATAAGAGTAAAACCAGATCAGTAAGGGTTTGCTGTAAGTTTATCAGCTAAATCATCAGTAATAAACTCTTTCTTAGTCTGAAATTGTTTTTGAATGTTTATCTAAAACTCTTGATGCTTTTTATTGTGTTATGATAATACATTTAGGCCTTATGTATTATATGTTAATGGTTTGAGCTACTGTATAAATATAGATAAATGGTTGATAAAGGTTATCATACCTCTGTAGTTCCTGGAATATTTAAAGTGACTGTTTTCTGTGATACATCATGACTCATATTTGTCTGAGTATAGACTGAGCCACTTGGTGACTGTATGTAAACACTAGGAAAATTTATTTCATAGATTATTACAAAGCTGGTTTTGTTCCCAACAGTCTGATCCACTGATACTGTCCCATTGAACCAATCAGATGTTCTTGCTCCAACACTCTCTAGCTAAAGGAATGATAAAAAGGACTATGATTAATTACACTCTCAGAGTAATAAATGTATAGTGGGTAAGGGAAACCTCGACAAACCTGAACTGGTTCATTTGTGTAATCTCCAGTTGATAATGTAAGTGAAGCAAATGCGTCCATTAACTGGTTAGATGTGGTCTTATCATTGGGTGATAAAAATTTTCCCCCTGTTTTCAACATGGCACATTTTTGCATTGAATAATAAACTGCATTTAATAATAAACTACACTAAGACAGGTACAGTAAGTTATTAATCGTGCTGATATCACTTACCAGTTTTGATTGCCATTTCCGTCAATTCAGGAGCTGCACTGTCACTAAAAGCTAGTGTGTGTATAATGGCACCACTTTGAACTGCAGATTGAACACAACCAGCAATGTTGTCTGTCTGACCATCTGTCAGAAAAACGATTTCATCTCCTAATGCATCCCCATTGTCCTCTCGAAGTATCTGAAGAAAAAAGGATCACTGACATAGAACAAACTCTATATATTTCATACATCACAAACATAAAAATCCATGCTAGAACAATTAATACCTGTAAGCCTTGACTAAGGCCCAAGCACATTTTTGTCCATCCACCTGCTACTTTTGGCAACAATTTGATAAGATTTTCTCTTGTGGTGTCACTGTCAATAGTAGTCAAGGGGCTCAGAGTAGAAGCAAAAGTACTAAAGGATACAATTCCAACCCTGGCTTGATCTTCAATGATGTGCCGCAGGAAATGTGTGGCAGCCTGTTGCAGTTGAAGAATTCTTGAGCCCTTGAAAATGGGTGAAAACAACAACATACATTTGTTTTTATGGTTTCAAAATTAGTTATCAAACTGTGATTTCAAAGCATTGGTAACATGAAATGGTTGTCATGGTAGCATCTTTGTTTTCAGATGAAGTTAATGTCTGTTATCACATACTTCCATGCTTTTTGAGACATCAAGGATGAGGCAAACGATGCGTTGCTTTCGCTGCACAACTTTGAAAGATGGTGGTGGTGGAGGGGACTGCAGTGGTTTCAGAGAACGAAGTGCGTCTTTATCCACAGAATCCTCAAATATTACAGTCCATGTTGCTTTCCCACATTTTTTATTTTGCATGTTTGGAGCTTCATAATTGTGGTCATTTTCATGACAAAATGTAGTCACCTGAAAATAGGATTTCCTTTATAAATAAAAGTGCATTAAACAGAGTAAGCATCACAAATTATTTCAAAGTTCACATTTCTGTGACTTACTTTCTGCATTTCTGACAAACCTGAGCAGATATTAGGAAAGTGAGAAAGTGAAAGTGAATGCAACCTGAATAAATCATGCAGATTCTGCAGTGTTACTGTTTATTGTTTCGCTCTTTGCAGCTGCTTTTATTCGTGCTGGTGCATTTGTTTTCTCTTTAGACCCGTGGTTTTATGGTGAGCTCATGTTTTAGTTAATAAATTGTGATGGCTGTCATTCTGCTGCTTATTTACTGTTACAATTCCTGTAGACTTCTTATTCTTTCTTTCTTTCTTTCTTTTTGGCATACCGCACTTATCAGTGCATTACTGCCATCTGCTGGTGACTCAGATCAGAAACATTTTCCTTATGAGGAAAACCGAGTCCCCTCTCCTTCCGGCCATAATAGAGCCAGAAGCCCAAGCAGCGCTGAGTGTTCAGCTCCTCTGCTTGCACCTCCAGCATCATTCAGCCTTTAGAAAGAGAAGCATCTCTGCTAACATTCATATTAATAAACCTAACATAACTCTGCACTTCCTCTTATACCATACTTCCATATCTGTCCACATACATAGCCTACATCTTGCACACTCATACCTTTTTCTCATATCTCTTATATACTTCCTTATTTTATATTCTATATTATATTCTATATATTAAACCTGTACTTTCTAATTATTGAATTAATGCAGATACAATATTATAACATATATCTGAATCTAATATATTTTTAATGTTAACTCGTTTTTCTCTACCCTCCATACTTCTTCTCGTAACCATTTTCTCTCTTTATCATACTTCCTAATAATCGCATGTTGAACAGTTTTATCCTGTCCACACCACTCACACAATTCTGTTGGATGTTTAGATATTAAATAAAGCGTTTTATTCAGACCTGTATGCCCCATTCTTAATCTTGAGATTAGTTTCCTCTCTTCTGTTTCTTCCACTACTTCCTTCTCTTCCAACCTTTCTTTGTCCTCTTCCAACCTTTAGTCTCATTATCCCAATACTGCTGCCATCTTTGTTAAACTTTCTCTTTTATTACAGACTTAATTTCTCTCATACTATGTGCTAATTCAATCTCCACTCTTTTGTCTACGATTTCTGTCTTGTTTTCCCTTGTCTTGTGTTAAGGGCTTTTAGGTTACTTCCTCTGGTGCATTCTTGAAGCCAGTTTATAGTTTTTCTGTCATTATTCTCAAGTTTTTCTTGTCAGTAAATTACCTGGTATAAACTGGGTCATTCCGTGTCAAATGAATCAAAGTTCAGAAACTTCCCCAACTCAATTTTATTTTTTTATTATTATTTTTTTTTTATATATATATATTTTCTGAAGAAGGATAAATGTATAGTTAGGAAAACCAAAATATTACATGTCATGGATGTACTGTGTATTTACTGGGTAATCCATTATTTTGTAGAGGGTGGTCAAAATGGCAATTTTCACCTGAGATTCAGAACCAAATTACAGACAGGTAAAAATTGCTTTTAGATATGGGGTCTTAACAAACTTTCCTTTTGGCATCTTCAGTTTTAAGGCCATGTATGGTTTTGTTTCAGAGATATTGGTCTAAACAATGGCTCCAGGAGTAAATTGTTAAATTATACACATTTCCAGTGGTCAAAATCCTAATGTGGATCCTTTTAAAGAGGAATGTCTGAAGAACAAATGTTAAAACCTATAAAGTGAAGTGACGTGACATACAGCCAAGTATGTCATACTCTGCTTTTAACCAATCCAAAGTGCACACACACAGCAGTGAACACACACACACCCGGAGCAGTTGGCAGCCATTTATGCTGCGGCGCCCGGGGAGCAGTTGGGGGTTCGGTGCCTTGCTCAAGGGCACCTCAGTCGTGGTACTGAAGGTGGAGAGAGTGCTGTACATTCACTCCCCCCACCTACAATTCCTGCCAACCCGAGACTTGAACTCACAACCCTTGGATTGCAATTCCAACACTCTAACCGTTAGGCCACGTCTTCCCCAAGAATCTCATGCTCTACCGACTGAGCTAGCCGTATCTTGTTTCCTTGTGTAAAACAACTGCATTGAACATACTTGTTGTGACGAGTGGGGCGGGGCCGAGAGCCATGGGAATGGGTCGAGGCCGGTGGAGTAATTGGAAATGAGCGACACCTGCGCCACTCACTGGTCTCAAGTCCCACGGAGGAGCTCCAGAAGGACACAAAGTAGGAGTTATGACAGTGAATGACGAGAGAGGACCAGGCCTGGGTTTTATCTTGTGTTTTGGTTGTGTTTGGTTTGTGCGCGGCAGTCGTCCGTGAGGGGCTGTCGCGCTATTTTATGTTTATTTTGTTATTAAAGTTTGATTTAAATGTTCGCCGGTTCCCGCCTCCTTCTTCCCGTGACTATAAAGGTTTTTACGTTGTTACACTTGTCTTTTGGACTATGGATGTATATTTACTTAATTATATTTACATATATTATTCTATATTATATTTAAATTATTTATATTATATTTACTTAATATTTGGTACAGTATGTTCACCTTTTGCAGCAATTACAGCAGCACATCTCTCTGGCATAGTGTCAATATATTTCTTGAGAACTTCAACATGTTATCCCATGCCTTCTGCGACTCAAGCTAAAGGCTTTCTTTTGAATGTAGAATAGATCTGTCCAGTTTATTTTCCAACGCGCCCCAAATTTGCTCGATGTGGTTGAGGTCTGGACTTTAAGGGGGCCAGTCCATCATTTTTCAATGTTCTAGCAAATTCCTTTCATCACAGGTACTGTAGTTCCAGCAATAGTTAGTTTTATGGGTTTTCGTTTTATGGGTATTGTAATGGCCAATACAACAAAAACAACTGAAACTTCCTAAATATGCCAAGTGTTCGAACAATTTTGGCCACCACTGTATGTTTATCTTTCTTCAAAAAAAAAAAAAAAATTAATAAAATAAAATAAATAAATAAATTACAAAATCAGAAATTTGAGCTGGGGACTTCTGGTTTAGTTGACGTGGATGATCCAACTGTAATCCAGGTAAAGGTGATTACAATTGCTAATAGGAACATGGATTAGACATGCATGAATATTAATGTAATGTTATTATTAATGTGAAATAAACTGTGTATGTGCGCTTTCGGTGCATTAATAGCTTTATGTACAAGCACATTTCAGTATATGGTTGCATGTCTGATGAGTGTTTTATAGGAGTTTGCAATGCTCAGTGGTGTTTATGTAGATATGAGCATCAGACACTCCGAACACAGACACAAACACTTGCTCTGACAAAGGAACTGTTCACTGATGATGTCAAGTCGCCTTCAGATCACCACACTCAGGTTTTATTTTTGTATTTTGGTCTGTTGCATCCCCAGGTGGTCCTGTTTGTTATTACAGATTGACATTTAGGTGCTTACACAAAAAAAGCTCTAAAAAATATATCTTTTTTTTTTTTTTCTCACAGTATTTGCTGTTGCACTGTATACATAAATTATAAATTATGAAAATGAAAAAGTATTTTTTAATTTACCTTGAAAAAAAGCTTGGGAACCATCCTCAAATGTAATTCTGAACTTGGTAAAACAATTATCTTTATGTAAAATATGTTTCAAGCTTTCAAAATAATTCAAGTCTTAATATGTTTTCCTTCTGTATTCTGTGTGTACAATCAATACTTACGGCATCCAGACCAGGTAAGAACATAATGGAGCTGTTTGTGATTTCATTTCTGTTCAGAAAAATCTTACACCCCTCAGTAGGTAGTAAAGTTTGTGGATCAATGCTGCACTGTTGAAGAGATCCTCCAGCAGTAACTTCATAAAACTCCACTTTAATGTTTTTGCTACACCTAAAGATAAGCAGGAAACCAATTGTTGAGATAATTTCCAAGGAGATCATATGCTTTTTAATTATATGCTTTCTTTTTGTTATCACCTTGTAGCTTCTATACGGCCATTAGAGTGGTAAAATGGCTTTTCTCCATTGCATTCATCAAACACACCCCATCTCAGATGAGCCCATTCATGCACAAAGATTCTTCCTGCAAACAAACAAGCAAACTGCTTATAAAACAAAAATAAAACTGAATTAATAGACCTTTCCTTATTTCATGATAAATGTTTAAGTGTTGAAGGAATATAAACAATGTTCACCTCTTGATCCATAAAGCTCAATAAAAGTGTCATTCAGGAGGTATTCTGGAGTGAAATGAATGTACTCTCCCTCAGCTCCACATTCTCCGTATTGATTAGTGTATGGTTCAAACCCGTAAGAAGGATTAGCATTATCAATTCTTATTTTGGCCTGCATTTTACATAGAATTGGTATGAGAAGCATCCTATGCAAGTGAAGTCACTTATTTGTGAACAGTTGACACGCAAGATACAATAGGCATTATTCTCTGTACCTTTCCAAAGGACTCTGTTCTTGCTTTGGTAAAGTTCGTACCGTTCCACTGAGGTGGGACTAGTATTGTAGCTTCTCTGAAATAGACCTTTTCATCCAGTGCATGATAGAGGTACAACGACCCCTCAGTTGCCATCTCCTGTCAGAAGAAGTGAAAAGATAAAATGAGAAAACGTTTTAAAAATGTAAAAACCTCTAAAACCATTAAAGTACATGAAGTTTGTTAAATAGACAAAACAGTACATATTCACCTTGATTTTATCAATAAGTCTGTTATCCTGTGGTACTTTTGAACTGATTGCAATGACAACATCAACATAACCATTTCCATCTAGTTTGATTCCAGTGGAGGTGGATAACAGCAACATCCATAATAAGACAAACACCATACGTGAGTCCATAGCTCTGTTGTACAGATGAACAGCAACCCCAGAACCCTGTTTTGAACAATGTCAAGTCAAATGAAAGGAATCTTTACTGGCATTAACTGATGGTATCAAAAAAAAAAAAAATGTACTCATGAAAATGTACTGATCCTCAGGCCAGCCAAGATGTAAATGAGTTTGTTCCTTTATTGGAATAGATATGGAGAAAGAGGCAAAGAGAAGGTTGCAAGTTAATATGTCTTAATTATGAATTTGTTTCTTACAAACAGCTTTTCACTTCACAAGACATCAGTTTATAGACTGTAGTCTTTTCTTTTACTTTTGGATTATTGTGATTTTTTTATCAGCTGTTTGGACTCTGTTTGGATTCTGACAGCACCCACTGCAGAGGATCCATTGGCAAGCAAGTGCTGTAAATGTTTCCAAATCTATCTGACAAGTAAACAAAATAATCTACATTTTGGGCAAACTATTTCCTTAACAGAAATAAGGTTTCATGTAGCTCACTCAGTAGATCATGGCATTAGAAAAATCAAGGTCATAGATTTGATTCCCAGGGAAAGCATAATATAACATACTGTTTTGAGATGCACCATTCCACCTATGAGCTGCTCTATCAGAGTGCCACGAGAGCCCTTCCTTATAACAGTATTTGAAAATCCATGCTATGGTAAGTGTGCACGTGAAGTCTTTGCACACTTTCTGAAATCCACACTGTGGTAAGTTCACACACTAGTATTCTGCGTTCTTTCTAAAATCCTATATGGTGAGGGCTTCGCGCGGTTGCTTCGTGCCCTTTCTTGAGTTGGTAAAAGCCCCGTTCATCTTGGGCTCCACTCCACCTATGTATCCTCAGATACCTATCTAAACAGGGTGTTGCTACTGGAGATCTGTTGAGACAGCTCCTTCAGCAAGCTTTTGCGGAAGCAAGCAGTAGCCCCTGTGTGACAGGCAAGACTTAGTGTAAAATGCTAGGTTCCTAGCCGTATGCCTTTAAAATAATCTTTCCTGATTCCAAGCCTTCAGCTCTACCCCGGGCCGAGGCCCTAACAATTAAGTTGGGTATGTAGCTTAGGCCTTTGGCCGTAAGGGGTATTGTCACAGACAGCCGTCTAAACGTCCCAGGGGCAACTCCTATGGAAATGGTAGAGTTGGTACTTAGTGTTCGCAATGATTCTGGCCTGCACTCCCCTCAGCATGGCGGCGTGGGTATACTGTTCCCCATAGCGACCCCTAGAGGATGCAGTTCGAAGTTCCCTTGAAAGGGAACGTCTCAGGTTACGAATGTAACCGTGATTCCCTGAGTAGGGAACGAGATACTGCGTCCTCTAGCTCCCTCCCATGCTTCGGACGCAAGCTTCAGACGGAGAAGTGAATGACGTGTTATCCCGGTGCCTGTTTATAGTCGCGCCGGTAGTGACGTCAAAGGCTGTCGCCGGCCAACTCGTTGGTGTTTTTTCAATGTATGCTTCAGACACGGTTCACGACGAGGTGTTCCCCATAGCGACCCCTAGAGGACGCAGTGTCTCGTTCCCTACTCAGGGAACCATGGTTACATTCGTAACCTGAGACGTTTTCATCAGTACCGGGGCACAGATCCCTACATTAAAAAGTTTCCTCATATTTTGATACATTTTTTTTTATATATTTTTATAAATATCTGGATATAAACTGTACTTCTGCGCTAGTCAAGTCAGCTTTATTTATATCGCACTTTATACAATACAGACTGTGTCAAAGCAGCTTTGCAGTGTTAAAAAAAGAAAATAGTGTGTCAATAATGCAAGAGGACAATAGTGAACACTCATTTTTCATCAGTGTCAGTTCATCAGTGATTCAGTGATGTCATCATCCAGCTCAGTTCAATTTAAATAGTGTCTGTGCAGTCAAGTCGACAATATTTCCAGAAATCAAGTGTCCTAAACTAAGCAAGTCAAAAGGCAACAGTGGCAAGGAACCAAAACTCCATTGATGACAGAAATGGAGGGGGACAAAAACCTTGGGAGAAACAAAAAAATAGGGCTAACCAGGCAAGCGCTCTGGTTACTAACATAACATAAGTTATGAATATAACTATGAATCTATGAGACTGAAGGATGACCATCACAAACGGTCTAAATAGAATAATAACCATCGTTCTGCCTTCTCTCGAGACCTTAATTAAATAAAGTTGTGCCCATGACACCAGAGGCGGAGCTTCCCATACAACAAAATCATGATAACCTTCCTGATTGTCCTCTTACTTTGAACGCCTTAGTATTCTGACAAGGACAGTGACGGTTATCCTTCTGTCTCACAGATCCATCGTTATATTCATAACTTACGATCTGTTTTGACCTACTGTAAATAGGATGACTCATGTCAAAAGGGTCCTGAAGAACTACTGAATCCGTACCATTCAACCCTCGCTGGGCAACAGACATTAAAACACCAGTGCTGACTGGTGTTGCACTAGTCACATCAACTCTGAAAAATTTTGTGAATGCACAATGGTGGCAAAAATAGGACACTAGCATTTTCACCAGCTATAAATGGTTTTTAAAGTCAGTTATTTCTATATTTTGCTGTAGTGTGTCAGTAGGAAATATCAGTTTACATTTCCAAACATTCATTTTGCCTTTAAAGAGCAGGTCAGATGGTATTTTAAAGTTTCCCAATATTGTATTGGAGTCCCCTACATCAGGTTTAAATGCACCTAAGGTCATAAAACATTGTAATTTTCTCAGAATATACATTTAATATTAGAGTCATTTGCCAATGATTAGGAAATTATTAGTTTCAAGCAAGTTGGGAGCAAGCCCCTCCCTTCCTCAAGCCTACTCTGCTTTGATTGGTCAGCTGGCCAAACCTGTTGTGATTGGCACAGAGATGAGTCCTTGAGCCAGTTAGCCAGCGCTACCATTGACAAAGCACCTTTACATAAAACAATAATATAGTCAATCCGTTCTTATAATGACATAAAATACAAAAACACTTATGCAAGCGAATCTTGCCCACAGCTAAAGTTTAGCTGCTAAACTGTGAACACTAGGTGGATACGTTAGCCGAGTGCTAACGTGACTAACTGATTAAACAATACAGTTTGTAAACCAAAATATGTCTACTGTAATGTTTGAAGAACGACAGACAAAAAACGCTTGGTCTTAACTTTTAATCAGAACGCAGAACAGTTGTATCACAGGAGCACCAGCCGAAATCACTCATCTCTCCCGCATTAACCCTGTAACTGCCAGTGCAGCACAATAAACAGCAATTTCACAATTATTATAAAGTCTGTGTGCTACACTACATTCTTTATTATTAAACAAAGTAATTAGAACAACGTCAGTCTACAATAATCAACATATTCTTAGGTTCACTGCGAATTTTTAGAACTACTTCAGTAAGACAGTAATATCGTGCTTTACCTGGAAACCTAAAGCTGCACTAGGTATACATCACATATTGGCACAAAAAAAAAAAAATATTTTGAGCACTCAACTGAAAATGTACACCTAACGTATCAATCGTACTACTTACAGGTCGTGGTTCAGAGAGCTTGTTAGTCCAAATTAAGAAGATTAGAAGCCAACGAAGATAAAAGCCCAGATTAGAGAAGCAGTTCTTGATAAAATGACAAGCACACAACAAAAGGCTCGAATTGTATTTCTGTGGTATCCTTGAACACCGCGTCTTCTCAACATGATGTAAACGCACTAATAGCAAAAGTGTTTGTGGGCAGATCAGACTCTGTTCATATTTCGCGGGCAGGCGTTGATTATGCAAATGTGTTACCCAGTGACGTACACCGGTAACAGGCAAAAGAGGTGAAAATATAACGACTCGTTACGGCGATTCAGAACCGACTCTCTCTTTTGAGAGACAATATCTTTATTTATCATGCACTCTTTTGATTAACAATTTTGCAGATTGTTTTCATTTAAGGATAGCTACGTTATAAACTGCAAAAGAGAGATTTTTCAAAAACCCATACGACCTGCTCTTTAATTGTAATAATTCAGTGAGATTTTTGTTTACACAAGGAGTCTGACAACAGCCAGTGCTCCACACAGAGATCTGATCTTATCATCATCCAGTGTGTCTGGAATGACATGAAGAGACAGAACAAACTGAGACAGACTAAATCCAGAAGAACTGTGGCAACGTCTCCAAGATGATTCAAGAAACCTACCTGCAAATCTACAGTACTGTTAAAAGGTCATAAATAGATTTTCTTTATCAATTAACTTCTATGAACTTAATTAAATCAACATTTGGTGTGACCATCCTTTGCGTTTAAAGCAGTTTTTAGGTGGACTTGCGCATAGTTTAATAGTAATATAATTATTTTAGGGCTGTCAATCGAATAATATTTTTAATCTAATTAATCACACCCTTTTTCTGTGATTGATCGCGATTAAGCACACACTTCATGAAATTAAGACCATAGACCATTTATCTTGTTTAACGTTCATTTTGTCGTCATTTCCTATATCCAGCAAAGTAAATCAAAAGATTGAAGGGTGATTCTTGCAAAACTGTATTTTCTGCAAGCTTTTTTCAAGATAAATTGACAGTGCGTCAAGAGCACTCATACACGCATTAATATAACGGACTCGTGTGTTTAATGTCTCCTGTACGCCACTGCACTCGTCTTTACCTTGATTGCAGTCTTCATCCATCAAAAGTTTGTGTCTCATCTGGCCATACAGCGGTGGGATGTGTTGACAATCCATTCAGTCTGTACTTCACACAGTGCAACGTGTGAGGGCTCATGCTCTTCAGAGACAATCACAGAATATTTTTTAAAGTGAAACACACTGGAATGAATAATTCACTGAAAACGCAACGTGAGTCTCTGTTCTCTCTGCAATCTCTGATGTACAGTAGGTGGCCATCCAAAACGTTGGTTCTAACGCCGCCGCGGCGTCGGCAAAGTGCATTTGCAGCTTTTGACCGCTGAGTGGCGCTTTAATCACAAGTTTTCACACAAGCGCAGCAAAGCACATTTTCGCAAATAGACGTCAGCTTCGCCTCACCTATGTGTTATATTTGACTGCAGTCGGGGAAATGAAAGAAAAAATATTTAATATTCACAGATGAAAGTTTAGTCCTTATGAAGATATGTGCATTTCTTAGAACGAATTCAAGTAGGATAAATGTCAAGCCTATGAGCCTGTGCTTATATTTTCTCTACACCATATTTTAGATTAGACACATTTAAATAGTGTGCAGTATTATTTATATAATATGAATTATGTGTTATATTATTCAAAAGAAATTGTGGTTTACATTGCATTGGAGAATTAAAAGTGGTAGCATAGTGAGCTAGGCTTGCGTGTTTTATAAATTATTTTCTTTATTTTAGTAAAACGTGAGACACTGAATAATTTCGCTCCAATTATTTAGGCCTAATTAAAACAAGAAACGAATAAATTAAACCTGCACGATTTAACTAAATCATTGAAACTCTAAAGAATGGACTGATTAAACGTCCTCATGATTAAACTCAAGTTCTCGAAATACACACGATGTAAAAAAGAGCTTCATTAATTGACAACTTCAGTCTTCTTTACTTGCTTTCATGTAATTTAAGTAAAAACAAATAAAAATAATAATAAATAAATACATTGTAGCCGCATTTAAATGCAGGTTTGTATAATATTCCTTAAAATATAAGTGCAAGATTTGCTCTGCAGCATTTATTCTTATTTGTCTACATATTTTATCTTCATTACAAATCTTGTTTGGTTTTATTTTGGATAATTGTGTGTAAAAAAATATTTGCTTTGTAATGCATATGCAAAATGTGAATTATTATTCATATTCAAGTGTTTGTGCGAAAATTATTACGCATGCATGACAGGGAGGCGCCCTCTCGGTCACGTAATTTTTTTCCTGATAATAAAATAACTGAAAATTGTGGTGTCTCCCATACATGAGAAATATATCTACAGAAAGCTTGAAATGTCCAAAGCATTATGTAATCTATGAGGGTGCATTTCTCTCTAAATGCGCGTCCATGTGGAGAGAGTCAGCACTGTGAATTTCATCTTGCAGCTGACAAGAAATCATTTGTTTATTAATAAATAATTAAAATGTCTCATTTTTCACAATTATTAGGCTACTTCTGCCTGTGCTTTGGGGCAAACTTAATGCATGTGCTTGAGCGCGGAATATATTAAGGCTCATTATGGAGTATAGATGTAAATTTAATATAAACCTGCGATTAGTTGAATAATGACAAATGAATGACTAGTAACTGGAAAAATCTTACGTGGGAGGCAGATCTATTAAATACCCTCTAGACATCTCTGTTAAAATTTTTAAAGCATTTTATACGCGTTTGCATAAATTCTTCTTTCAGAACGGTCTGTAATGGAGAGATGTCTTAACACTGATTTTTTCCTCTGAAACACAAAAACGAAAATTGAAATAAAATTGATATTTTATGTTTTGAGAATGGCCAGCCCTTCTCTGCAGATATTGTGCTTCTGGTTTGTGCATAAAGTCTACAAAATATATAAAAACTCTTGTGTTTTTTGTCACATATGTAAAAAAAAAAGCCTATTAGCCTAAACATGTTCATAAACGGATACTTTACTGATGTCTGGACTCTGTTTGGGATTTAGAAAAACTTCAATATATTGTTCATGAATAGGCTACATTCTGTTAAAATGTATATTTCACACTCTAAAAAATATTGTATGGGACGCAACAAAATAAAACGGCCGACACTCCACTCAGGGCTCGTAGTTCTGATTGGGCTCAACCCTCCCCCGCGCGTCCTATACAAACTGAAGAGCAGAGTATGAGCGGAGCGGTGTTATTCTGACTGGAGCGAGGAGAGGATTTTTAAAAGTCGGAGCGTCGTGGTTTTCACTCGCTCCAGCACGAGTACAATTCATGCCAACAGCCCGTAATATAACTGCATATTTAGCAAGAATTCACATGATAAACATATTTAGCTATAGCTTGATACACATAATCTCTCAGATCAGAAGACTATAATGACGGCAATAGTCGAGCGTTACAGGCTAGTTCTCAAGGAGTTCGCCTTCCTTTTACTGAATATTTTCAGGTTAAAGCATGATTTAAACAGATACAGCACATTCACACATAATCGCTGTCGCAATAATGTATTCAAACAAATGTAATTTTACAGTGCTGCTTCATCTGTAACTGATTTTGAAATCTGTAAGAAATGCATCGATCTGAAGATAAAATAACTGACGAAAATGTACTGTTATTTTCATCACAAACAAAATTTGCACAGCAGAATGCAGCAATTATACCTTCTAATGCTGACAATGTTATTAGTTTGGCGTTTGGTAGGAAAAAAAGTTTACACACAATAGCCTAATCCCCTTTGAAACTCTCCTGTTATTTTATTTTATTTATTTATTCTTTTATTTTTATAGGCTATGTTATGAACATAACATTTCAGCTTTATCCACAGAGCGAGTGCGGAGCAGTGAATAGTGAGCGCGGAGTGGAGTGATTATTAAATGCTCGGAGCGCGGAGGGAAATTGTTGCTGCTCCTCTCTCACATACTCTGCTGCCGAGTGAGAGATGTTTCGCTCTAGAAATGAACAAGACCGTCCGGTGTAGACACGGTTAAGGCCAATTTATACTTCTGCGTCGGGTGCGTGTAGTAGGTACGGCGTAGCATACGCATTGACGTGTACCATATGTCGTACCCTACGCCGTACCCTGATGCGCACCTCCTCAAAAATGTAACTACGCGTCGCGACGACGCGGACTGCAAGATCTGTGATTGGTCGGCTTGGTAGTATCACGTTTCCTCCTACGCATTTCCGGAATGAGCTTCTGCACTCTGGACCGCCCGCCATTTTTAAAATTCCGAAATTCAGTGAAGAGCCAACATGGAAATGGACCAAGTGACCGAGTGATTAATTGAAGGAGTGAGGAAATACAGCCATCTGTATGACTCCTCTTCGGGAGATTACAAAGACTGCCAGACGGCAGCAAATTCGTGGACTGTAAACACAGTGGAACCCGCTCGCGTCAACTAGCGTTTCGGCGGTGTAACTGCAGAGCAAAACAGACATACGCAGAAGTATAAATGCTCACGACGGCGTCGCCTACGGGCGTAGCCTACAGGCCAATTTATACTTCTGCGTCGAGTGTACGCCGTAGTGTACGTCGTAGGCTACGTCCGTAGGCGACGCTGTCGTGAGCATTTATACTTCTGCGTATGTCTGTTTTGCTCTGCAGTTACACCGCCGAAACGCTAGTTGACGCGAGCGGGTTCCACTGTGTTTTACAGTCCACGAATTCGCTGCCGTCTGGCAGTCTTTGTAATCTCCCGAAGAGGAGTCATACAGATGGCTGTATTTCCTCACTCCTTCAATTAATCGCTCGGTCACTTGGTCCATTTCCATGTTGGCTCTTCACTGAATTTCGGAATTTAAAAATGGCGGGCGGTCCAGAGTGCGGAAGATAATTCCGGAAATGCGTAGGAGGAAACGTGATACTACCAAGCCGACCAATCACAGATCTTGCAGTCCGCGTCGTCACGACGCGTAGTTACATTTTTTGAGGAGGTGCGCGTCAAGGTACGGCGAAGGGTACGACGTATGGTACACGTCAATGCGTATGCTACGCCGTACCTACTACGCGCACCCGACGCAGAAGTATAAATTGGCCTTACGACGTACACTACGGCGTACACTCGACGCAGAAGTATAAATTGGCCTTTAGACAGTGTCTGCTATATTTACAAATAATTGATATAAGAAATAAAAATAAATACATAACCTAAACCAGTGGCATAAGATGAAAATATAGACTAGAAAATATATTTAGACTTGCTCTGTCCTACATCCATGACACTGACTCACTGCGGAGCTGCCAGTTTTAATCTTAAAAGCTTTTAACGCAGAGTGGATGGTTAAATGCATGATGGGCTAGTATTAAAAAATAAATAAATTAATAAATAAAAATAAAGGTCTTTCCAGCATTAAGGTAATAACATTACTGCTTTTTTAAATCATCTTGACTCAGTTATAAATTTGACTGGTAAATGATAAAGAATTATATTAAAACTTGTTTTGAACAATTTATTTGTCATTTGAATATTGATTTTAAGTAGGGAGGCAAAAAAAATCGATTTAAATCAGATTTTTTTGTAAAAAAAAAAAAAAAAAAAAAAACGGGGATTTTTTTTAGGCCATCGCCCAGCCCTAATGCAACAGTTTTTTTTTTTTTTTTTTAAAGGCAACTTCCTCTGAAATTAAGTTATAATAACTAATAAACTTTATTGCGCTATACAGTAGTCAACATCTGAAGTGGATCAAACCTTTCTTTAAAGTTGTTTTAAAACCTGTTCTGCAAGTATGAAACCCTCATAAGACACTGTGCATATGAAAGACCAAGAGATTCACACCTTTATCTCGACCCCCACAAGCTATACAGAACTACCCCAAAAAACCCAGCCCCCTCCAGCTGAACTGAACTCGGTCTGTTTTTGGCCGTGAGGAATGGTGTGTTCTCATGTTACTGGATTGAAACATGCCTGCACTCACATCAGCCCTGCTCTTTTTATTCATTATTTTCTCGCAGCCCATATTATTATTATCACTATACCATAATAATAACAAATTATCAATTGATAATTAATCATTATTTTTGAGAAAATCGTAGACGTTTGTGAACGTAGACGTTTGCGGAAGGCTTTAAGACCAAGCGGAATCCTCCGTCAGCTGCTGCCGCTTCACAAAGCGCGACTCGCGCTCACTGACCCAGCTTCACCATCCACGTTTGGATTTTATAAAATCAGTTTGAGGCGAATACAACTTTCTGATCATGAGCCCAACATTTAGCAAGGCGAGAAAACAATCAGTCTACCTGAAGAAAGACGTATTTCATTGAGCTAATGCTGTTAAATAGAGTATATATATATATATATATATATATATATATATATATAAAAAACACTGTAGCCTATTCTTAAACTTGGAGCTCATTATATTGAAGCAAAAATCCAAACACCAGAAGCAACCTACACTCTCAGTGTTATTTCATTGAAAAGTGTGCATTTTATTTATTCACAGGCTATATGGTTGAAATAATATTTTAGTAGAAAACTTTAAGTGCCATTGTTTAAAAAATGCCTCATAGAAATGTTTCATAGACTTTCAGTTGTTATGCTTTAAAATCCAATGGACAGACATAGGCCTATATTATTGTACATTACAAATATTTGGATCGTTATTTTCTTAAAGAGTAAATACTTATTTTCTTCAAGAATAAACATTATAAATAAAGAATAAAAGAAAGAACCTCTATTAGTCGTTATTTGCCATTTCTAAAGTAATTTGCAACTCTAATGATGATGTGACTCCCCTGACAGTGGCACGTTCCTCAAAAAAATAAAATAAAAATAAAATAAAACCTTGTTAGAGCTATGTGAGCGATTAATTGTTTTAAAAAAGATAAAAACGAATACAGCTCGTAAAAAATGATATGATGAAAAAGTCATGATAACATATTATTAATTAATAGAAATAATTTAAGCAATTAAAACCTTTTTTAAAAAATACCATATTCAACTTGAATTTCAATACTATTAAACTGACTTTAAAATCTCAAGGAGTTTATAAGTTAAAAACGGTAAAATGTCACAGTGCATGTTAAATAGTCTAAATGAACTTGGATCTTATATAGTATCTGAAGACGTTGATTGCATCTTAGCATAAAACTAACAATATATTTTAACTTTTTTTTTAATGAACAATTCCTGTATATAATATGTGACAGCAACCTTTATATCAAACATTCTGAAATCGTCCACAGCTGAGCATCGCGGGAGGCAGATTGAGCGCGCGGAATGAATGTGATGCACAAAGTCATTTTCAGATGCAATGGAAAAATAAAGCTGGATAAAATTATAGCTACACGAAACTTGTAAATAGTTAACAACATAGCTTAGATTAGGCCCATACTCTGTTCCTAAGTATATAATGTAAATTTGTTAACCCACAATAAACACATTTTTAACCAATTAATCGCCTATTTTCGTTTGCTGCATTTTTTTAAACACGCTAAAAATAAATTAAATTTGTGAGAGTTGCATTTTATTACATTCAGAAATAATAACGGCAGGCCTAATAATGATATAGGCTAATATACCAACAGGATATTTTTAGTTCCCTTCACTTTACAACAAATCTTTTAAATTTAACAAATTTATCAGAACAGAACAAAAATTACAAATATATAATTCTAATGGATAAATATGATTGCAGTATATAATAATATAGGCTTATAAACAAAACAAAAATAATAATTAAAAATAATTTAAAGCGATGCATAAGGTAAGGTTGGGCTTATCTCTCTCATTCGGGACAAATCCAAAGATGTTGCCCATTTGAAGCTAAACTCTTATTCATTAGTTAAAATAGGCTTTGGATTTCACAGTGTTTCAATATAGACGGAAAAAAAATCATAATGAGTAAAAATATGCCAAAGTGGACCGCTGCTTGCGCCGCATGGCTCATGAACGACTGCTGTTTCCAGATATGTGCGCGTGAGGCACCAGCGCGATCAAAGTCACAATTCACAATTTTTGGTCACACAGTAAAGGCATAATTCAAAAATGCAAAGTGTTAGCAGTTTGAAAAATCAAGAATAATAACAGAGTGAATAAGAATTATTTGTAAATGCTGGACCGTTCTCATTTCGCTCTGCAAATGGAACCTGAAGATTATTATTATTTTTTTAACCAAGAATGAACCGAAATTAAAACATTTACTAATTATAAAGTAAATGTAACATTTACTAATACAAAATACAAAACATTTACTAATATAAAACTTTTCATCCGTATATAAGGTCTTTCTTTAAATTTTTGATGAGTAGACTGTAGCCTAAGACTATCCTATTTTTTAATGGCTTTTAAGGATGTTATAATGTATATTATAATGTTATTGTTGTTTTACGTCTTCCTTTCATTTTACAATTACATTCATTTCGCAATCCGTCCCTTTGCGCCACCTGGTGGTAATTTCGCGAATGATTTTAACACGAGACTGATTTGCAGTTAACGCCACGGCCCTGCGGCGGCAGTACGCGCAGCGGTATTACCCATTTGTTTTCGATGCAGAGTGCAATCAGCCTGGTTTCCTTTATATTAGCACTGTTTTGGACGGATTGTTTGGATTCATTCGCTTACTGGATCATTGGACTGAAAAAATTTGGACTGAGTTTAACAGCTTAAAATGATCTGATCGCAAGCAGAGAAGTAAAATTGTGTTAAAGGGTTAGAATATAAATTGTGCTTCACTAATTTTGCATTAATTTAAATTATTATGTTAAATTATTTTAATGCGTTAAGGATTGTAAAATTAATCGCATGCGTTAACGCATTAACGTTGACAGCCCTAAATTATTTTAAAAGTCTTTAATACTGGTGAAATAATCTGTGGTGCTGACACTCTCCAGATGTGAAGAAACTCTGCTTTTGTTTATAGCCACTCCTCAAGCCTTAGCTGGCCCTCTTTGGCCCAAGGTTTTTGGCGGGCCCAAAAAACCCTGGCTGCTGGCCACAACGAAGCACTGATGGAGCACAATCAAGCCCTGGAAGTGACATTGGAAACACAGTAGAATGGGCCCTGCCATGCACTAGCACGCCCGCTTTTGGCCCGACAGTGGAAACACAGCTATAGATTGGGCAGTGACAGTTGTCTTCAGAGGCGAAAATGTAAACCTCTGCCAGGAGACACCAAATCATCCTGTAAAAGGAACGTGACCTGAGGCTGCCTTGGCGATTGATATAGGCTACCACAGTTGTGTTGTTAAAACAGACCAGGACATGGTGCACCTTTAAGGTTGGCAGGAAGGTTTTCAAGGCCAGACAAATATCCATAATTTCAAGGCAGCTGATGTGTAGGCATTGCTGGTGGATCAACCAGGAGCCGAACGCTGGATTGTCCTCGTACAGAGTTCCCCAGTTCGAGCTTGAGGCATCCATCATGACATCCTTACTCCTGTAGGTCGTTCCTAACTGTATGCCTGGTAAGGACAGGTGAGGAGTTGTCCACGGAGCCACAGCTTTGATGCATCAATGGGTTACCCTGACATAATATTGGCCCAGGCGCCAGGTGTGGGATGGTACACAAGTTTTTAGCCAATACTGGAGGGGTCACATGTGTAGCAGGCCCAGGGGAATAACTGAGGAGGCAGCTGCCATGAGGCTGAGCATCCTCTGAAATACCCTGAGGGACATGCAGACCCCAACATGAATGACGCCTCCAATCATTGTATGTTCAGGGAGCGCTCTGGCATAAACCAAGCTTGCACAGTCTATAACTGTTCCCAGAAAGGTCATTCACTTTCTGGGAGTCAGATAACTCTTGGCTGAATTGATTTTCAACCCAAGATGCTCCAGATGTTTGAGTAAAAATGACCTGTGAGCGCTAAGTTCCCGTTCTGATTCGGCTAACACTAGCCAGTCATTGAGGTAGTTTAAAATGCAGATTCCCATCTGTCTCAGGGGGGAAAGGGCCGAATCCATGCACTTCGTAAAAGTGTGGGGGGGCCATGGACAGTCCGATTGGAAGGACCATGTACTAATAGCCCACCCTCTCGAATGCGAATCTCAAGAACAGTCTGTGACGGGGTCTATTTGGATATGAATGTATGCGTCTTTCAGATCCAAAGATAAAAAACAGTCCCCGGGGCATATTTGAGCGAGGGTATGTTTCAACGTTAACATCCTGAATGGCCGTCACATGAGGGCGTGATTCAGATGTCTGAGATTGAGAATTAGTCTGAGCCCGCCATCTTTCTTGGAAACAAGGAAGTATTGGCTGTAAAAACTGTTTGTTAAGGGGACCGTTTCCACGGCACCCTTTGCAAGCAATGTTTGCAATTTGGATTGGAGAATGTGCACATTCATTGTCCTATACCAAAGTCTGTGTAATGCCTTTGAAACAAGGCGGCCTGCGAGAGAACTGAAGCAAGTAAACTCATTCTATAATTTTTAGAATCCAGCTTGAAATGCCAGGAAAGGTTGTGCGGCAAGATGTTCTATTTTTATAAATGGCAACTCGCCGCTCTGAAATGGGGAAATGACATATGTGATTGCAGGGAGAGGAGAAATGCTCTTTAAGGTACGTGGGTCCGCTACCACAGCAGTAGTTTTTTGTACATGCTGAGCTTGCAGTATGTGCTCTGTTAAAATACAACCACCTCTCAGAAGTGTTCAAAGAGGTGGGGAAAGATTGCAAGCTTTCTTTGAGGGGGTTCTGACTTCAGCGAGAACTTGCCCTCTCCTCTTCCTCTCTCCACACAGATCAAGACAGTTTCTGTGGCTCTGGGGCTCTGGGTCCGGCTCCGGCTTAGGCGGGGGCTGAGGATGCGCGGGCTTTGCAGGCTGCTGTGTGGATGCTGTCTTGGGGCGGCTTGAAAAAGTCGCCAAGCTGGGGTGCTTATGCAGAAAATGATGTAGCATTTGTGACACCTTTTATGCCTCTTAAGCACTAGGTGAGACCAGGGAGTTGAGGAAGACCATTTTCTTGCCATCCCTGATTTCTGTTAATTTCGTTAAGTCATGAATGGAGCTGGCCACTTTCTTGAAGAAGGTTGATGTTGTCCCTTTAAGAACCACTCGTCGAGGAAGCCAGGGGGTAGGCTCTTCCGGGGCCATCCATTCAAGGCCAAGCTTCTTCACAGCTCTCGCGAGAACTTGGATCAGCTCTGAGTCCACGCTGGGCAGTGCAGACTAGGATGGAGAGGGGGCTTCAGGCTTCAGACCGGTGGCGCACACAGACCAGTGTCCTTACACAAGCTGCTCCCATGAAGCGACATTTGAAACAACGCCGCTGGAAAATTTGCTCAGGAACTTTGCTCTTTTAGTAGCCAGATGGCCACAGGAGAAAGATCTTCCACTGTCGGTGGCTCCTTCTATGTGGAGAACATTGAGCAGGCTGAGCTTCTTTCTTCTGGCTTCTTTCTTTTTGGCTTCGTCGCGGAGTCAGCAAAGATATGCTCTCATCACTGAAGGAGAAGATTCTGATGTGATGGCGCTCTGAGCCGGCATATATATCCAGGCAGCCCCACCCATTCTGGTGGGCTAGAGCACCATTGGTTTGTGCAACTACACGGAGTAGCTTTACTTTGTAACTGTACTTAAGTATATTTTTCAAGTATCTGTACTTTACTGGAGTAGTTTTATTTTGAGTAACTTTTACTTTGACTAACTTTTACACTCATTCCAAAGCACACGATCGTACTTTTTACTTCACTACATTTCACAAAACATATCGTTACTCCTTATAATATATCACATGCTCCGACACAGAAGCAGTTTCTGATTCATGAACGAACTGACTCTTCTCAATGAACCTTTTAAATCGGATCGAAAATCGCACAAAACAATTCTTTTACGAATTAAAATGATCCGATTGCAGCTGTTCTAGAGTCGACAACTCACTGATTCAAATGAACCATTTAGTGCGATTCTCCAGTGAACTGAATTCAAAAGTAGGAACAGGGAGATCTTGTGAGCGCGCGCGTGACTGATGCTGCCAAAAGTAAGTTATTAATGTCAAAATTTAGAATTAATTATTGTAACTAAAAATCATATTTAGGTCAAAACTGTCAGTTGTTTGTGAACTAAATCTGCTGTAAAGAGTGATCTATTTAAGCCAAATGAAATGCTTGAAAGCAGACACATCAATCGGTGTCTCTATGTTTTAGGTAAAAAAAAAAACACAAAAAAAAAATACCAATTCATTAATATAACACCGATTAAATAAAATAACTCATGCACGTTCAAATTCCCCACTGCCATAATGTTAACAGTTTTATTAAAATGCTATGTATGCCCTATGTGATGTCTGTTTTTATATTGTTTATCAACAGTATACATTTTATATTGTTTGGATTAACTAGCCGAGTAGACAGATATGAATGTTTATTCATAACCATACTGGAAATAAATAAATATTGTTAGCTGATGCTAACTGTCTAGCTAACAAGCTTGCTGGTGCTAAGTTGAGGTAATTTTTAAAAAATAAAGTCCAAATATTTTTAATCAACCACCTAGATAGATTACATCTGAGGAAAAAGAAAGGATGTGATGTTCAGGACATGGTAACTACAGTAATTATCAAAGTGGGAAATTATGCTCTCTGGGGGCATTTGGCCAGGGGTGTTTTTACACCACAGACAAGGTTTGAGAAGAAAAAAAAAAATTAAAATATAATTATATTTTCCTTAAAATGTTCTTCCTAACTTCAGGCCTTATTCTCATGTCTTATATAACTGTGATGTTCTGCAAAACAACAAACTTTAAAACTTTTTTCTTACTGGTGAAGATCAGATGGTCAGCTCTGTTTTCTCTCAAGTACACGCAGTGTAAAGCTTCACAGTGAGCATTACTCTCGTCAACCTAGTCCATATCAACAACAAAAATATATCTTGACTCCATATAGTGGTTATTTTGGGAAAATCCAAGGT
The DNA here is from genome assembly GCF_018340385.1 of Cyprinus carpio. Lineage (NCBI taxonomy): Eukaryota > Metazoa > Chordata > Actinopteri > Cypriniformes > Cyprinidae > Cyprinus > Cyprinus carpio. The sequence goes on from NC_056611.1 coordinate 11,867,297, forward strand.
ATTTTGAGCAGTATGATTATACAAAAAATATGTGCTAATATAAAATAAAATTAAGTAGCCTATATAAAATTGCAAAATCTATCTGTGGTACTTTTTTTGCTTAAGTACATAAAAAATTTTGTACTTTCACTTGAGTAAAAATGAAAAAGGAGTACTTTTACTAAAAGTAATATTTTATTATACGTATCTGTACTTTTACTCAAGTACTTGATTTGTCCACCACTTCCACCACACACATTATTAGAGTAAAAAAAAAAAAAAGAGTTTTCACCATAAGCGTCAAGCAACACAATGAGAGTTACCTTTCAATAGGGAACTACAGAGTTATTAACAAGCTGCACGTGAAATATAGAGTTTTGCTACACTAACCATATTTTAACCCTGGTATTTGTAGTAAAACTATTGTTATACAGGTGGTAATCAATATGGGGGTTTGATAAAAAAATCAAATGGCACACCACTATAAGCACTGAAATATTGGGGGAAAAATATATTTTTTAAATAATTAAACACTGCGTCATCAAAGTTCTTATTGTGGCTTTATTAGACACTTGCACTTAACACAGAAAACACACAATGCTATTGCTGAAATCATTCTTAGATCAGAATACTGAAATCTTTTTCAGATAGATTTTATCAGTAATATTTTATGGGGGCACAGCAGTAGGCCTAAACTATTTCACACATTAAAATGGCTCTAGCCACGACCATTCATTAAACCTAATGCTTGTTTATATTAGCAATTTATGGTAGTTATCCACTGATTGTCAAATTAAAATTAATGTGATTCAAATTTTGCCTCTTTTTGCCAGTTTCTTTTGATTACTTCTAATGTTGAACACAATTAAAATGTGCACACATTATTCACAATTACATTTTACATTTACATTTAGTCATTTAGCAGATGTTTATATCCAAAGGAACTTAAAAATGAGGACAATGGAAGTAACCAAAAACAACAAAAGAGCAATGATATACAAGTGCTATAACAAGTCTCAGTTAGCTTAACATAGTACACATAGCAAAGGTTTTTTAAATTATATAATAAATAAAAATAAAACAGATAGAATAGAAATAGAATAGAGCATTCTAGTATTAGAGGTCATTTTTGATTTTGTTAATTGTATAATAAATGAAAAGAACACAGATAGAATAAAAAAAAATTAAAAGGTAGTGTTAGGTTTATTTTTTTATTTTTTATATTTTTTAAGAGAACAAGCAGCAAATGAATAGAGTGCAGGTCTAAAAGGGACAACTGTTTTTTTTTTTTTAATAGAATTAGAATAGAGAGTGCTAGAGTTAGAGGGTCAAATAAAGATGGAAGAGATGTGTTTTAGCCGATCCTTATGGATGGCTCGGACTGAGTTGGGCAGGTCAATCCACCAGGAGGGAACATTTAATTTAAAAGTCCGTAAAAGTGATTTTGTGCCTCTTTGGGATTGCACAATAAAGTGACGTTCACTTGCAGAACGTAAGCTTCTAGAGGGCACATAAATCTGAAGTAATGAATTTAGGTAAAGGGGTACAGAGTCAGTGGTGGTTTTGTAGGCAAACATCAATGCCTTAAATTTTATCTGAGCAGCTATTAGTAGCCAGTGCTAATTGAGAAACAGAGGTGTAATGTGGATTCTTTTTTGCTCATTAAAAATTAATCTTGCTGCCGCGTTCTGGATTAATTATAAAGATTTGATTGAACTGGTTGTAAGACCTGCCAAAAGAGCATTGCAATAGTCCAGCCTGGACTATTGCAGACGGATGAAATGATAAACAGAATGATAGATTGGTAGATAGACAGAATGATAGATAGAGACATAATGATAGAACAATAGAGAGACAGACAGTGAGAACTAATAGACTGACAGAGAATGATAGACAGAATACTGCATCAATAGATACATTAATGGAGATAGATTTATAGAGACAATTATAGACAGATAAAAAAATAGATAGATATAGGTAGATAGAGACAGACAGAATGATAGATAGATAGATAGATAGATAGATAGATAGATAGATAGATAGATAGATAGATAGATAGATAGGCTCGTCACCTTCTTGTTGTAAGCAGCGTGTGCCGGGGTGAAGTCTAGCGGTGGGGGTCGGTGTGTGTCGGTGCCTTAGGTCAGGTTTGGGATGTCTCTGATCAGCTGGTTCCTCTTGCTGTGAGTGATGTTCACCAACAGCAGCGGATCTTGTCCGGTACCAATCGCAGGCCGCAGAGGAAGAGCGTAACCATTCTTAAAATCCAGAGTCTGAGCTCTGTGGAAAGCAGATATCATTAAATCCTGAAATCCCAAACAATTAAAGGAAATTGGCAGGAAACTCCAGCCCCTATCATTGTTTTCTCATGGGACTGCTGTGCTTCCCCGAGAAGGTTTATTGATTATTATTATTATCAGGGTTGCCAACTCATGCTTGCTAACGCAAGTGACACACACTTTCAGGCTCTGACTCACGCTCTCACGCTGCCCATGTAAATCTCACGCCAAACTGGCAACCCTGCTTATGATATGAACAAATTTTCAGCTTTCAAATTTTGTAAGTATTAATACTAAATTCAAACAATAAAAATCGTTTTGCCGCACTTAATGTGTTCTGTTTGGCCTTCCAAAAGTGTACATGACTAGGAATCAGTGGTTAAGTTGTATGTCAACACTGTTCCATGAACAGTTTGACCCAAATATTCAGATGTCCCAGATAGCATGTGGTAATCGGCCCAAGCTCGGCTGGCCCTCAGTTCAGACACGGCATCGGCGAGTGTTTTCCGGGCCAAGTGTTGCCCGTAGCTCGCTCTCGCGCATTTGTTTGTGATGCGGCTGTAAAGCACTGTCTCGATTCCTGTTCACCGTAACTGGCCCGAGTCTGGCTGTAGAGTCCGGGTCACTTCTGTCAGTGACTCGGCTAGGTTCAGTATGGTTACATTAATATGGCAATAATTAAAAAAAACTTGACTTAAGACCTTTACAGTATCTTATAATGTTAACTACACTTTTAATATCGTAAATTTGTCAAAAACAAAATATCTGTGATAAAATTTTAATACAAACAAAAAACATATTAAAAGTGCTTTATAGGACAGAACATTCTCTTATATTTATAACAATAGCAAATCTATATTTATGCAACGCAGCAGGTCATTCTTTTATACGCTTGAAAAATATAAATTTTTCTCATGCCAACTTAATCAAGTGAGTTCTTTACTTTTAAAATGCATTCATCATAATAAGATGTGTCTATATTTATAATTACAGTGAAAGTAAACATTTTGGCTGCATATCAATTTTAAATGAAAAATTAGTGAACAGTAAAGTAGATATTAAAAATGAATCCGGGCCACGTCTGACGAGCTGTTTACAGGCATCCGGCCCGCGTGTGGCAGATGGAGTCGGGCCGAGTGGTAAGTCTCTGGGAGGCGAGAATCTAGCCGGATTTTGCTATCTGGGGTGTGCTGTGCATTTTATGGAGGATGAGGACTGTTTCCTGAACCAGTAGCCTGCAATGTGTCTGTGGCACAATGGCTGTTTCTATAAAGTGGGGCAGTTCAAACTTTACAAGGACAGTCTGGCACTTCTGACTCACAGCCCGTAAGTACGTTTTTCAGTGATGCGCGGGTCAATGTATAAACAACCCGCAACCGACTGACGTTTTCAACTAACCCGCCCGCAACTCGGACCGCAAAAAAAAAAAAGAAGAAAATTTTGTACCTGACCCGCATTTTTTTAAAGTATTAAATGCTCATCGTAGCGCAGGGGCGTAGAATTAGGGCCGTTTCATAGTCAACGCACCTGTACGCATACGCGTCCCCGAGGCTACGTGTCGTCCTAGTTTTTGATACGCGACGCCCCAATGCACGCAATACTATGCGTTGTCGGTGGGGGCGACATTGCAAGTATTGTACATTAATTCAAGTATATTGTGTTTACAGAAGAAGAAGGTTTGAATACAATGGCGGGCGAAGAGGAAAAATGATGCGAACTTATACGTATTCATTCACATTTATACGATAGTTCATCGCAATTACATTCAAATAAAATAGTGTTGGAAAATGCAGAGAGAGGTTGCAACCGCGATGGGAAAACCCATAGATAAAGTAAAAACGGACTGGAAAAGTGCCCGTGACAAATTCACCAGGGCGCACAAAAAGTGGAAGGTAGCGTGCAGAAGTTGTGCGGGGCAGCTAAGTTTCGGCTACCCAAAAATATTGACTCAACTTAGCTGGCTGAGTGAATTCATAAAGCATAGGACTACAGAATCAAATTTTTCGGTATGTAAACAACGTTGTGTGTAGCCTATCTAGAAGTCAATGCTGTGTGCCCTTCTCGAGAAGCTGAAATAGCCTATGGCAGGGGAGAGAGAGGGAGGGAGATGTGTGTGTACATTCAAATCCATTCAATTTGTACATTTAAATTTATGTTACATTATATTTTATTATTTTGATTCCTTTATAACTGTCATTTACTGAGAATGGTAGGCTACTGATTTGGTCAGGACGTTTCTGCTATCAATTATTTTTATTCTCACCTGGATAGGGTCGCATCAGGTTCTCCTGTAAGGGAAATGCCTCATCCCCCAGGAAAAAAAAAGGACTGGGCGTTGTGGTGCCCGGTAGGACAGCAGAAGCAGGTAGATTGAGACTGCCCTGTGCCAGTCTGGATCCAAACGCACTGCGGCCCAACACACCTCCATCACTCTCACTCCCGAATGCGCCAACATCGACGTAAATAAATCTATAGTTCGCATCAGCAGCTGCCATAAGGATAATAGAAAAAAAACCTTTGTAATTATAGAAATCGCTGCCTGATTGTGGTGGTGCTCTGATGCGAACATGCTTCCCGTCAATCGCCCCGACACATAGGGGAAACTGCCACTGTCTCCAAAAGTCCTCCGCTATGTCTTGCCACTGACTGTTCGAAGGAAAGGCCATGTACTCCCCCTGAAGGGCATCCCAGATGGCACAACACATCTCCTCTACAATGCCCGAAACAGTGCTGGTGCCCATTTTGTAGCTGGCAGAGAGCGCCTGCAGGCTGATGCATGTTGTGAGGTACCGCAAAGTCACTGCAAGCTTTTTGCGAAGCTCCAATCGGGTTGCGGTGATTTTGGTGAGTGTCCGGGAGAAAGCGGACGACTTGTGAAAGCAATTCATCAAATTTTGGCGCCGACATCCTAAAGTACTGGAAACGTCTCTCCTCGTCCAGGCTTCGCATGGGAAGCACCAGAGACACAAACTCCCCATCCTGATCTCTTTTTTGATTTAAAGGGCGAACATACCACCGTCTATCTCTGCGTTGCCTTTGTTGCCGCCGATGTAAAATCAGCAACAGAATACACTCCTCTTCAGTTGCCATTGTGATCTGAATATCACGCGACCCGACTCTACTAATATCACCCGACTCTACTACCCCCTGTTGCGTGAGCGGTGTATTGCATACACGCATCGCCCGTGACGCTTGCGTCCACTGTTTAGACTATGAAAGGGAGCGCGTCGCTCGCGTTGCTTGCTCGCGTTTCTCGCGTTGACTATATAACGGCCCTTAGGGGGGGACGCCAGGGACGTGTCCCTACCAATGTCCAGCGACTGCCAAACTGTCCCTAGCGATCATTTTGAAAAAACAATTAAATATATGTATATGTTTTGTAATTTTGCATCTGATGACTCATCTTAAACATCATACCATTGATATTATTACCTAAGAAGTTAAAGTAAATAGGCTACGTTAGAAAACGGCGCGCTTTCAAGGACGCGCATTTATTATTTTTAAATGGGCGGAAGTCACTTACCGGACAACAAGCGCAACAGCTGATGATACTGAACTGCAGCGTGCCGGTTAGAGCGGTTCTCGTTCTCGAGTCAAGAACCGGTTGCATCGGTTTTCGGATCACCAGTACACTGAACCGAGAACCGTTTCTGTCGGACGCGTCCGATTTCAGAACCGAGGAGCTGATGATATGCGCATGCGTGATTCAGCGTGAAGCAGACTGACACACAGCGCATCTGAGCCGAACTGGTTCTTTTGGTGATTGATTCTGAACTGATTCTGTGCTAATGTTATGAGCGCGGGTAAACCGAAGGCTTGAATGAAGGGCAATCTGATGACACCTAATTTATTTAATTTATATCTTCAAGACTTAAATCCTCGTATGCACATTATTGCTGTTACTGTATTTGGGTGCGTTGTTGCAAAACTTAATTGTAAACTTTTCATGATTATGAGGTTTTTAACTGACTAAAGTTATGATTACTAACTTTGTATATTTGAATGTTTGATAGACTTGACGCCATTACGTCATCGCCAATGACGTCATTACGTCGAGCGTAAAAGAACCGGTGAACCGTTTTTTTCAACCGGTTTATTGAATCGAACTGTCCGAAAGAACCTGTTCGCTGAAAAGAACCGAACTTCCCATCACTAGACTGAGCTCATGCGTCATCTTCGCGCCAGTTATTCAGCCAATAAAGTGTAGGCCTATGTATTTCAAAATTGTGTCTAGTACTATATAAATTACAAAGGTTTAATTGGCATCTTTATTTTCCAACGACCCGACCGACCGCGACCCGAATATCATTAAAAATATTTTTGGATGACTCGTAACCGCGGGTGACCGCAGCCACCCTCTCAATTTATATAAACCATGTATGCACTGACATTTTTTATACTTAAATAATTTGCCAATGATGATTCAAATGTGAGTTTTGAGCTGTAGAGTAGGTTTGTTGTTTCTCAGATCACAAATGCAGACATGGTTTTATGGTTACGCAGCACGATACGCAACGCATAAAAAGACAATATAAGTCATTATAGACAAATCCGGCGAAACACGGAAGTAAAGCAGCGCTGCCATTACTGCGTGCCTTGCTGCTAAGGAAGTAGCAGAAGTAGCGTTAGTCCCGTAGGCGGCTGTAGCAGAATATAGCTGTACGAAAAGTTATTTTTATTTAGTTTTTTTTTAGTACGTATGCTGTCCAGTGATGTCGAGAAGAGTGTGTTGTGTGGTTGGCTGTTTTAACAACAGCACAAAACTACAGGCATGGAATAAACCCGTTTGTGAAATCCACGAACCTTTGTTGCATTGACTGCCCATGTTCACGGCCATACGGACTACACAGAGTTCTTTACTATTAGCTAGAGATGATCAGTTCAGGTGCCGCTAGGGATCTGTCGCGTCACGTTTACAAGCACCAAAACGGTATTCATTGTTTGAATTTCATAATAAAATTGACAGAATCTGAGAGCTGAGATTATCGGTGTCCGTGTCCTCTTTGCTTCGCGATTTTTTGCTGTGCATGAGAAAATGGATGTGTGGTGTGAGAGCGTGTGAAAAGCGTCAATTGCGTGTCTCACATTTTATTGCATTTGTATTAGTTTGAAGAGTAAAAAAAAATATGTGGGCCTTAACGCAATTACAATCGGCAAGTCGGTCGGACAAAAAGGGGAAAAACATAATTAATTGGGTCAGTCCTAAACTGACAGGGTCGGTCAGTTATGGCAAACAAGAATATTTTTAAGGATGGCCTAATAGTTATTTGAAACTTGTGAAGCTTGTGAACATATTAACAACACAGCTAGTAATGACAGCGTTCGGTTTTATTTTTGTTGTCATCAATTAACACACTTCTTAATTACAATACATTACATATTTATACATTATTACATTATGTTGTCAATAAATTACCTTTATCAGTAAGTTTTGGCCACTGCCTGACATCATCTACCCAATTTTCCCTTTCACCAGACATTTTCTTTAATGAGCAGGATCCGCTTTCATTGAAATGTCATTAGAGGGCACCGGCAAGTGTCACACCGTCACACCTCGCAGGCACGCAGTAATGGCGGCAGGCAAGATGGCGGCGCCCATAGAGTTTGCGGCGGATTTGTGTATAATCAGTAATTATGTCCCCACTGGATGCAACAAATGCCTTGTTTGTAATGGGTTTTATTTGTTTTGTCTCGTCTAGTGATGTCCAGATCGCAAACAAATCTTTCTAATTAACCTGATCTTCTTCGTGAACCGGTCGAACCAGTTCACCAAATCGAACTGAATTGTTTGAAACGGTTTGCATCTCCAGTACGCACTAATCCACAAATTACTTAAATTATTCAGTTTATAAATGTGCCTTATACTCCCTCTGATGCGAAATAAACTAATATCCCGAGTTATTCAGTTACTCCTAACAGTACATTTACTAAACTGCTAAAAGAGAACCGATGATGGGATGTGCACGAGCGGAGCAGTTGGACTGAGTCTCGTGCTGCTGGGAGATGGCTTAGTATGTTAAGGGGCGTAACATTTCCATCACATGCTTGAGACATTCGGCCAATCACAACGCACTGAATAGCTGGCCAATCAGAGCACACCTCGCTTTTCAAACCTATGTGCTTTTTTAAAAAACCGATGCATTTCAGAAAGGCGGGGCATTGAGGAGAAACAATAATGTACATTATATGGAAAATAATGTGTTTTTTGAACCTTAAAACGCATAAACACATTGCATTACACCAAATACACAAAATAATGTTCTTTTTAGCAGCATCATATGACCCCTTTAAAGCCAGAGCCATTGAAAAACATAATTGCGACAAGCTTTGATCTTGCCAGCGTCATTATACAGGTATTTGCAGCAATTTTTGGTAAACATTACATCCATTGATTATTACGTCAATGACATTTACAGTGTCATTTTATTCTGGAGAGTGATGGAGAGGCAGCATTAATATGGTTTTCTTAACCCTAAAGTATTGCTTGCTCATAATGTGACTATACAACAATACAATATTTATTTAATAAATATGTGAAAATATTTATTTAATATTTTGAGGAGATCTTTTGGTACTAAATACTATTTGTGCAATAATTATGGTCCATTATTAATGACTTGTTATATTTTTTCTAATATTTCTATTACTTATATTTCAATTAGTGTAGTATGTAAGGTTAAAATAGAAAAAAGGGTTTTAAAATCCAGTGCAACGAGGCAAATGAGTCATTTTGTGGGCAGAAAAAAAAATATCATTTGTAATACGTTTACCCACTACAGTAGCCCTAACGGTCAAACTGCTCTATACTCTAAAAAATGCTGGGTTATTTTTTCAACCCAAATGCTGGGTTGAGACCGCTGGGTAGGACATTGGGTTGAAAATTGGTCTTGATAATAACCCAGCGACGCTGGGTTGGGAACGTGGCCATGAAAGAGAGCACAAACGTCACGTTAAAATCGGACGACGCCAGTGCGAGAAGCCACCATTTTCTCAGCATGAAAGAAGCAAGTGAAAGACATTATGGTAAGTAAAGATTAAAAATAAAGTTATCATTCATTGTTTATGTCCGGGAGTGTTTTGAGGTTTCATGGAAGCGGAAATAAAAGAGTTTATAATGAAAAATACGCAGACGCGGTTTTCGCCTCAGAAACAGAGAACTTAAGGGCCTCTTCCACTGAACGGAAGAGGTAGCCTACTTTTAATATAACATCCGTGAGTGTCTTATGTCATATTTACGTAAGATTTTACAATATCTGCACTTTTTGAGGTGTTAATAGACGGTTTTTAACACATTTTCATGTTAATTTGTTATCTTATTTTTCACGGTTAAACTGAATGTAGTTTCCTAAAGGAAACTGCGTTGTGTAATAAAGACTAGAATAATTATTTTGAGACTGTTGAAGTGGTAATTGTTAAAAGTAATGTTTTGCATGTAATATTTCAGACTTGTTGAGCTTGTGTCTTAATTGTGCCAAGCCTGCTTGTTCGAGGAGGAGGCGGTTTTCTCAGCTTCTTCAGAAGAGAGAGAAAGACGGTTATAAGGCAAGTAAACTTCATAATTCCATCATGTTATCTAACTAAAACTAAAAAAAAATACTAAAATAAAGATTTTTAAAGCAAGAGACTTAAGATAAATACATAACTTCATTAATTAGAAACTGATGTGAGTTATTTTTAGAAAATAAATGTTTCTGTTGTGTCCTGCCTGTTTACTTCACATTTTGATGCAACAACAGTGTGATTACGTGCTCATATTTTATGTAAACCATTGATGTCTGTGTTTTTCATTGCGGAACTCAAACCAACTTTGGAGTTGTCTGATTTGGAGAGTCATCATTCTTGGTCTTCCTTTCTTAAAGGAATAGTTCACACAAAAAAATAATTGACTTGCCCTCATGTCATTCTAAACCCAAAATACTTTTGTCTGTCTTTAGAATACAAATTAATATATTTTTAATTTTCTCATAATTTTTTGTTAATCCATTGAGAGTCTAGATAATCAGTATTTTCAAGCCTCATAAATACAAAGTTATTGTAAAAGTATTCCATTCCGATATTTATATATAAATAAATCTTAAATTATATGATCGCGAACATGTCTGTTCAGAAGAAAATATTGGTCTCCCCGGACTTGCAAGGGAGGACAAAATATATATTAAATATACTTATTTTTGTTCCAAAAATTAGCAAAATTTTTTAATGGTCTGGAACAACATGGGGGAAGAATAAATTATGACCATTTTAATTTTTTGGTCAACTTACCCTTTGAAGAGCAGCCCTCCATGTACATGAAAATTTGTGAGGAATGTGAATGTCATGTCTGTTTTAATGTTTTAGTAAAGAAGTAGCTTTCTGAAAGCAATATATTTATTTAAACAATATTACACGCCCTCACACTTGTGCTGCCATTATAGCATTCTAGAGCGCTGTGGTAGACAGAGATGTTAAACAACCACACAAAGTGTTGAAATTATATTTACCTATCCTTACTGATGTGAATACACCTCTATCTGAAAATGGATAGTTTAATTAACTGTTTTCTTTTTTCAAATGTTTTTCTCTTTTTAGGCCAATGATGAAGAACAGGTGGAGACTGGAATGAATGCTGGTCATAGAAGTGAATGTCCTTTTCCCCCAAACTGATGCAACAGTGGTTTTAAAGGAGGACGCCCTGGATGATGTAAAAGATGTCACATGCTGCGCTGATGGGGCTTCTTCATGACTACATCCATTATGCTAAAGCAGACATCCCAAGTCTCCCGGAAGTTGCGGGAGTCTTCCGCATATTGATAGCGGCTCCCTGATGCCCGCAAATTAGTTAAAATCTCCCGGAATCTAGAGCGAGCGAGCAAGAGCGCGCATGCGACAGTGTTTCAAATCGTGTAGCGCGCGCACGGCAAAGAGGGAGAGGGATCGAGAGACGTTGCGTGTGTGTGCGAAGCGCTTGTAAGACAGAGTCCTGATTGGCCTGTTTCGGCAAATCAACCAGTCAATAGAGCTCGGGCGTAGACGTTATGGAATGGTGCATTGTGGGTAACGGCGGCCATTTTAGAGGCAACGCAAAGCCGGTTTGTAATAAGATAATAGCGTAGCCGGCCGGTCTCCAGAAAAAGTTATGGAACGTGACAAAAAAAGGTTGGCTATACCATATACGGACAAACTTAATAATGAAGCCATCAACATTACTTAAAAAAAATTGAGGTTATAGGCGGAATCAATCCCATATGAACACAATTAA